>NW_027039226.1:0-50875 GCF_034236695.1 Oncorhynchus nerka | reverse complement strand
TGAGCAGATGATGATGTGCAAGTAGAAATACTGGTGTGCAAAAGAGCAAAACAAGTAAATAAAAACAATATGGGGATGAGGTAGGCAGTTGGATGGGCTATTTACAGATGGGCTGTGTACAGCTGCAGCGATTGGTAAGCTGCTCAGATAGCTGATGCTTACAGTTAGTGAGGGAGATATAAGTCTCCAACTTCAGCGATTTTTGCAATTCGTTCCAGTCTTTGGCAGCAGAGAACTGGAAGGAAAGGCGGTAAAGAGTGTTGGCTTTGGGGATGACCAGTGAGATATACCTCCTGGAGCATGTACTATGGGTGGGTGTTGCTATGGTGACCAGTGAGCTGAGTTAAGGGGAGCTTTCCCTAGCAAAGACTTATAGATGACCTGGAGCCAGTGGGTTTGGTGACGAATATGTAGCGAGGGCCAGCCATTGTAAGTCAGAACCGTCCAGAGTAGTGATGCTAGTCAGGCGGGCGGGTGCGGGCAGCGATCGGTTAAAGAGCATGCATTTAGTTTTACTTGTGTTTAAGAGCAGTTGAAGGCCACAGAAGGAGTGTTATATGGCATTGAAGCTTGTTTGGAGGTTTGTTAACTCTTGGATCTACCCATCCCGGATCCGGGAGAATTGTCATGAACTGACACTAAGTAGCATATCGCAACGGACAAAAATCTTACTAGAAAATATTCATATTCATGAAATCACAAGTGAAATATATTCAAACACAGCTTAGCCTTTTGTTAATCACCCTGTCATCTCAGATTTTGAAAATATGCTTTACAGCCAGCAAGAAAAGCATTTGTGTAAGTTTATTTAGCCTAAATATTATTATGCCTAGTTAGCAGCAGGCAATCTGGTCACGTTCAAATCAGAAAAGCAATCAAATTAAATTGTTTACCTTTGATGAGCTTTGGATGTTTTCAAATTAGAGACTCCCAGTTAGATAGCAAATGTTCTTTTTTCCCAAAATATTATTTTTGAGCTGAAATAACTCCAGTTGGTTCTTCACGTTTGCCTGAGAATTTGACCAGAAATTGCTTCACCGAAAAATATTCAAAATTAGCTCCATAATAGCAACAGGAACATGGCAAACGTTGTTTATAATCAATCCTCAAGTTGTTTTTCAAATATCTATTCGATAATATATCAACCGGGACAGGTGGCTTCTTAGTAGGAAAGAGAGAAACAATGGCCACATTTGTCTTTTACGCACAAAACACTCTGAGACCTACTGTAGGACCCATAACTTCACTAACAACAACATAGACCTACTGTAGGACCCATAACTTCACATAACAACAACATAGACCTAGGACTATAAATAATTTAATATTTCAGGTGAAACATGGAAACTAAAATGTCTTTGTCATGACATTTCATAACCAGATAATTTTGTGAATAATCCCACTAGGCTTCTCTGTAATGTGTTGTCATTCTAAATGTCCTGAATAAAGGAAAATAGCTCTGTGTGTTGTATAATAGCCTATCCATCAAGGAACAGTTCTCTACACATTATGAGCTAAGTATCTCTGTGTCCAAACAGACTAATGAGACCCGACTGTAAATCAAGCAGACAATAACACATTACAAACATGAATTTGTTAGTGATGTTGGATCCAACATGGAGCATAACTGTCTTTACCAGAGTAATGAATGAAGAAGCACTTTGGTTGTTGTTGCATGTCGTGATGTTTGTCATTTGACTGGAATTCAGACAATTATTTCCTGGATCAGCTGATGATAGTTGTACATGTGACTGTAACTAAACAGCTACAGTATTAAGAATGATGTGTAATTATTGAAGAACCGCGTTAATGACAGTATCCATTTGGGTGTTGTCAATAAAGTTAAGGTGACTCTCGGTTAGAACCACTGGATTTTGCAAACTCAAATGATTTATAATTTCTGTGCCCATGAAAACTGTTTTCCCAGCGTAATATAAGGAGACACTAAATGTTACGTAGGTAGAGTGCATTTCAGAGATCTGACTCCCAAAAATGTACTAACAGGACAATAACCTAAACCACAAGGCCAAATCTACACTGGAGGAGCTTACCAAGATGACATTGAATGTTCCTGGGTGGCCTAGTTACAGTTTGGACTTAAATCGTATTGAAAGTCTCTGGTAAGACTTGAAAATGGCTTTCTAGATCAAAAACCGACTTGAGAGAAAAGGAAGGATTTTAAAAGAATAATGAATTTCACATGAAGATCAGTCGCCTATTGGATGACATCACGACTTCCCATCAAGTCAACTCCTTAAATACCTTACTATGACATCACTCACTCCTTCTAGTTTCCAGTTGTCTAAAAAAAACACTATTTTGCTCAAAACATTTAACATTTTGTTTCCCTTTAGTGTGTTTATACTTTACTGTATTTATATATCACTTTTCAATAGGAAAAGTAAAAAATCACTGGAGGACGTCATGAACAATTCATACAGTACAAAAACATATTCAAGAGTAGAACGCCCTTTTAAAAGTCACACATTAGTTCAACAACTGCAGAGTTTGTGTCCCTGTTTTATAAGACAGTACTCACTGTCCCTATAAGATTTACTTTACTGGTGTTAATCAGATCAATGTCCCTGTTTTATAAGATAATACTCACTGTATTTACTGGTGTTAATCTGGTGTTAATCAGATCTCCAGATCTTCTGGTGTTAATCTTCTTCTCTTCTTCGTCCTCCTCTAATGTGACAGTAATCTCCCCCTTTCGTCCTTCATTAAAAAAACGTCTTCATCTTCTTTCAATGTCACAGTAACTTCCTTCTCTCCAAAACCTGCATCCTCCTCTTTCTCTTCCTCCTCTTCTTTTACTGTAACATCCTCCTCCTTTTCACTCTGAACGCGTCTTCCTCTTCTTTCACTGAAACGTATTTCTCTTCTTCTTCCACGGCAACAGCCTCACCCTCTACTTCTTGTTTTACTGTGACATTCTGCTCTTCTTTAGCAGGGGAGTAGCTTAGTGACCGCATGGTCGGAGATGTTAGCTAGCTAGGCTAATGCTAATTTATCCAGCCCGCTAGCTGACTAATAACTACACCGTAAATATGAAATTAAATCGGGTAACTAACTAGACGATAGAAGTGGGTTTAAAACACAGTGGCTAATATACACTAAAGCGTCTAAAGACGAGCTCGTCTTTCACTGAAACGTCTTCCTCCACCTCTTTCACAGCCCCACCCTCTACTTGTTCTTGTATTGTAACAGCCTCCTCTTTGACGAGAGCTTCCTTCTCCGTCCAGCAGATGTTCTCTTCTTTATCAGGAGGAGAGTAGCTTAGTGAACTCATGGTCGGGGATAACAGCTAGTTAGCATTAGCGACTAGACTAGTGCTAACTTGACCAGACAGCAAGTTGACTTACAACGTAAATACTAAATTAAATGAGGTATCTAGTTGTTTACACATAAGTATGTTTAAATCATAGTGGTAAATAAACCAGTAAATTGTCTAAAGAGCTTGAATGTTCCGACTTTGTTGTCTAGCGAGCTACCGAGGCGACTGCAGTTGTTGAAGAAGCGTTCCGTCCACTAGATTATACGTCACAGTAGAAACATCGCCTGAAAGACACATATCGCCATCTGCCGTCTGGAGGGAGGAAACGCAGTTGAGGAGGGAAAACTATTTTTCTTCATCATTGAATTATAATATTATAAAGCAGTTCAGGGAAACGTTTTTTTTCCTCAATTAAATAGAATATTATATCGACACGTACAAAGAGCAACAAGTGTTGCTTGAATAGTTCCGATTTTTTATGAGATTCTAAAACAAACTCTACATCTATATTTCTGATTCAGTCAAATAACTAGATTTTTTTTAAAGCACCTAGTTATTGATACCCTTGATAAAGATGAGCAAAGATTACTGTATGAAATAAATAAATCAACTTTACCCACTACCAGGATATTTTAGCCCAAAACCTGGTTACCTCTCTGCTAGGAGGCTGAACCTTGGCCATAAGTGGATCTTCCAGCAACACACATCAACACCCACGAAGAAACGGTTAATTGGGCACAAAATCAACATTTTCAACGGCCATCTCAGTCTTTGGACTTGAACTCCATTGAAAACCTGTGGTTTGAATTGAACAGGGCAGTCCACAAGCGCAGACTAAATAAATCAAGGACCTGGAGAGATTCTGTATGGAGGAATGGTCGAAGATCCCACCCAATGTATTCTCTAATATCATAAAACATTTCAGTGTCGTTATCCTCCCGAGGGGAGGGTGCTGGAGTATTGAAAACATAGGTGGCAATAATTCAGACCCCTACCTTTTGAGAATTACATGTTAAACTAAATCTCTTTCTCTGAGAAATTGTATCAGTATAAACAATATAATTTCCCTTTATTTGTTGGTGTAACAATACATCATGTAGATGTATATAATGAACAGACTAGGTCTATACTGCTCCTACATGGTGTAACAATACATCATGTAGATGTATATAATGAACAGACTAGGCTCTATCCTATTCTACTGTATCTTAGTCTATGCATTACTCATCTCATATGTATATACTGTATTCTATTCTACTGTATATTAGTCTGTACATTACTCATCTCATATGTATGTACTGTATTCTATTGTACTGTATCTGTCTATGCATTACTCATCTCATATGTATATACTGTATTCTATCCTATTCTACTGTATCTGTCTATGCATTACTCATCTCATATGTATGTACTGTATTCTATTCTACTGTATCTGTCTATGCATTACTCATCTCATATGTATGTACTGTATTCTATTCTACTGTATCTGTCTATGCATTACTCATCCCATATGTATGTACTGTATTCTATTGTACTGTATCTGTCTATGCATTACTCATCCCATATGTATGTACTGTATTCTATTCTACTGTATCTGTCTATGCATTACTCATCCCATATGTATGTACTGTATTCTATTCTACTGTATCTGTCTATGCATTACTCATCTCATATGTATATACTGTATTCTATTCTACTGTATCTGTCTATGCATTACTCATCTCATATGTATGTACTGTATTCTATTCTACTGTATATTAGTCTGTACATTACTCATCTCATATGTATATACTGTATTCTATCCTATTCTACTGTATCTGTCTATGCATTACTCATCTCATATGTATGTACTGTATTCTATTCTACTGTATCTGTCTATGCATTACTCATCTCATATGTATGTACTGTATTCTATTCTACTGTATCTGTCTATGCATTACTCATCTCATATGTATGTACTGTATTCTATTCTACTGTATCTGTCTATGCATTACTCATCTCATATGTATGTACTGTATTCTATTCTACTGTATATTAGTCTGTACATTACTCATCTCATATGTATGTACTGTATTCTATTCTACTGTATCTGTCTATGCATTACTCATCTCATATGTATGTACTGTATTCTATTCTACTGTATCTGTCTATGCATTACTCATCTCATATGTATGTACTGTATTCTATTCTACTGTATCTGTCTATGCCACTCTGACATCGCTCCTCCATATATTTATATATTCTTATTCCATTACGAAGATGTGTGTATTTGGTATTTGTTGTGAAATTGTTAAATATCACACTGGTTGGAGCTTTTAGTTAGATACTACTGCACTGTTGGAGCTAGGAACACAAGCATTTAGTTAGATACTACTGCACTGTTGGAGCTAGGAACACAAGCATTTAGTTAGATACTACTGCACTGTTGGAGCTAGGAACACAAGCATTTAGTTAGATACTACTGCTCTGTTGGAGCTAGGAACACAAGCATTTAGTTAGATACTACTGCACTGTTGGAGCTCAGGAACAGCATTTAGTTAGATACTACTGCTGGAGCTGAACACAAGCATTTAGTTAGATACTACTGCACTGTTGGAGCTGGGAACACAAGCATTTAGTTAGATACTACTGCACTGTTGGAGCTAGGAACACAAGCATTTAGTTAGATACTACTGCTCTGTTGGAGCTATAGCATTTAGTTAGATACTACTGCACTGTTGGAGCTAGGAACACAAGCATTTAGTTAGATACTACTGCACTGCTGGAGCTGGGAACACAAGCATTTAGTTAGATACTACTGCACTGTTGGAGCTAGGAACACAAGCATTTAGAATACAAGTTGGAGCATTTAGTTAGATACTACTGCACTGTTGGAGCTAGGAACACAAGCATTTAGTTAGATACTACTGCTCTGTTGGAGCTAGGAACACAAGCATTTAGTTAGATATTACTGCTGGAGCTAGGAACACAAGCATTTAGTTAGATATTACTACTGGAGCTAGGAACACAATGTTTAGGTAGCTGGAGCTGGGAACACAAGCATTTAGTTAGATATTACTGCACTGTTGGAGCTAAGAACACAATCATTTAGTTAGATATTACTGCACTGTTGGAGCTAGGAACACAAGCATTTAGTTAGATACTACTGCACTGTTGGAGCTAAGAACACCACACCCGCAATAACATATGTATGTGACAAATAACATTTGATTTAATTTATTATGAAGGTCACTTGTGTAAAATGTACTTTTCCCCACTCATCTTTTGCCATTGCTTTTGCATATTCAGTGGCCTGGCTGCTTCCAGACTATGTCAAAGACCCATCCTGGTTGATCTGAACCTAATGCAGCGTGGGGTGATCGGATGACAGAAGTCACATTAGGTGCCAGGTTTGACTGAGGCCATAGATGCTCCATATCCATTACTTTGAGTGTTCTATATAATATGACTAAATGTGTTTCTGTGTTGCAGAGGCAGTCAAGAAATGGAACATGACATAAGTAGAGCTGTGGGAGACCACCTGAAGCCCCTGGTAGAGCCGCTCCACCACTCCACCACTGTTTACCACTCCACCACGCCTTCAGAAGGCTGGAAAAGTGGGATTGATACTGTTTTTCATACTAAGAGGGACCAAGAGTCTGTTGATTGGTCGGTCACTGGGTTAATTGGTTTTGCAATATGTTCTATTCAAATCAAGCTTTATTTATACAGCACATTTCAGACATGAATGCAACACAATGGCTTCACAGGAAAATACAATGAAAATAAAACTGAAATATTTAGTACACAAACATAAGAGGATAAAAAACAACTTAAAGACTAATGAGCATCCTAAGGAAATGCCATTGATTAAAATGTTAAAATATCCAACCCAAAATATAAGCTTCTTTTAGGATGGGCTGTGAAAGACAATGTAGGGGTGTCCACTGAAAGTTGACAACAACTGGGACCTAAAAGACACCAAAAGAAAACAAAAGAAAAACCCTCAAACTTAGAAAGGAAGTAAACCAAAAAGGTGGTGGTTAAAATAATTTATTTACAATCAATACCATTCATACTATTACAAAATCATATCTCTCATTCATTCTTAATTACTTATATTTACAAAACCAAATCACCAAAACACCAAACAAAAACAAACCTCAGGGGAGCATCGTCCCTCCCCGTCATACCTAACCAATACCTAACCCTTTCCCTATCTCCCCTTCCCTAATCTATCCCCTTACCAAACTCACTCTAACACTCCCAGCCCTAAACCCCCTTTCCACCTCTCCCGTGCCGCATGCTTCCCCCACTTCCTCTCCTCCCTCTTCATCCTCCCCTCAAATCACCTTCCACCCTTCTCACTATCCCTTCCACCCCCAATCTCTCCCTGTCTTGACTAAATTCTTCCTGGCTTCCCACAGTCCCCTTTTAAAGAGACTCATGAGAAGCCAGAGCAGAAACCTGTCCCTATCCGTTCCCTTTGCTCTCCCTACGCCTCTCTCTAGCCTAGCCCATGTCAAAACAAAATCACTCCTAACCACACCTAGCATCACCCGTGCCCTAGCCCAGACTAGTCCGGCAAAGGCACAGTCCCAGAAGGCATGGCGCACAGTCTCCTCCCTGCCACAAGAAGATCTTGGACAGGTGGGGATTGCACCAAACTATACCGGTACAAGATGGAAAGTACCGGCAAACGCTATGAAGGCTCAACCAATTCAGGTCCTTGAGCCTGTTGTCCAGGCCCCGCACCTGCACTCCCTCCCAGACCACTGACGAGATGCCCGCTACGGGCGCAGGACTCCCTGCCTGCCTGACCTCCTCGTACAGGTGCCTGTGGTCTAAACCTACTCGGGCAACTTCAACCTCGGGGTGCGCACGCAGCCACTTGGCCGCATGACCAAAGTGCCACGGCAGCTGTTCCGCCCGAGGACCCGCGTTAGACCACACCATTACGCTTCTCGCCTGATACGAGAAGAACACCCGCAGGAGGTAACCGGACAGGTGTATCACTGGCTGAGCAAGCTCCGCTAACAAGAAAGAAACAAAAATTACATACATTTTACCTCACTGGTTAGAGGACAACCTGCAGAAGACAATCAGCTACATTTCTGATTGATGCATTTAAATTTAGGGTCAAAACAAAAGAACAGCAACTTATTTGTCATCACTCATCAATATCATGTTGAAATCAATTGAGCGAAGAGGGAGATGAGGTTGCAGGTCCTGTTAAAACTAACAGCTCAAAAACCACACGGAATCTGGGAGTAATGTGTACATCCCTGGTTAGAGGACAATTTGTAGAAAACAGCTTGCTACATTTTGAAGTGTTTTTGATTCAAGTGGATCACGATTCACAACTCAAAACTTTTTGTTAAATCACATAAATAATACTCTTCCATTTCAGAGCCTGGATTTTCCCCTGAGGCTAATATCCATATCATGTTGAAATCAATAGAACAGGGGACAAACATTTAGGGTTCTACATTGTGACATCATTAAAATACTCCTACTACAATGTTAAAACATTCTACATTGTGACATTAATTCATTGATATCATGAAATAACTCATTCATGTATGTATTTTCTGATGTTTGATCAGAGATCTTTTATCAAAGTATCTCTTGGATCACAGCTATAAGGTTTCTCTCCTGTGTGTGTTCTCTGGTGTGATATCAGATGGCCAGATTGAGTAAAACTCTTCCCACATTGATCACAGCTATAAGGTTTCTCTCCTGTGTGTGTTCTCTGGTGTAGAGTCAGAGTTCTGTTGAGCAAAACTCTTCCCACATTGATCTTCCCACAGCTATAAGGTTTCTCTCCTGTGTGTGTTCTCAGGTGTGAAAACTCAGATCACAGCCAGATGATGCTGAGAAAAACTCTTCCCACATTGATCACAGCTATAAGGTTTCTCTCCTGTGTGTGTTCTCTGTAGAGTCAGAGATTTGTAAAACTCTTCAGACCTCCTGTGTGATTCTCTGGAATGAGTCAAAGATTGACAAAACTCTTCCCACATTGATCACAGCTATAAGATTTCTCTCCTGTGTGTATTCTCTGATGAATTGTAATGCCTGATGAGGTGAATCTCTTCCCACAGTCAGAGCAGCAGTGAGTTCTCTTCCTGTGGGTCTCTGCAGGTGTTTCTTGAGGTGTTCTGATCTGGAGAGACTCTTCTCTCCTCTTCAGCATCATGAGGTTGTTGAGGCTCCCCAGAGGATCCACGATAGTCCCGTATCTCTCCTGTGTGAACAACAAAGTCAGACAGATGATTAAAGGCCCACAACAGCAGAAGTCCACTGTAAAAGGTGATGCCAACAGCGTAGCTATGATGTTGTACAGCAATTGACGTCTGTAATGAATGTTAACATTATTTGACAATTGTCTTAAAATTAGCAAGAAAAGTCATATTTTTCTTGTTTTCACATTAGTAGTAACATCGATGATTGTAGGCTAGAAATAGGATATTCATGTTGTTGAAACTCTAAACAGTGTGCCAGATGACTTTTGGTCTCCAAGGCACCTTTCTGTGTTTGCTAAACTTGCAGCATGAGGGCGATGCACATGCAATTTGATTGCAGATACTCCTCCCTGCTAATGAGGAAACCGATAGTTATGGACGTAGTATATCTGCCTGGAGCAAAAATGGTGGGCAAAGATTTTAGTTTTTCAGTATTCTGAATGTGAATGGGGAAAACTCAGGGGAGTAACCTCCATGTTCAGGTTGCTTATGAGAGCATTTTCACACTACTTTGGATTATAAATGTAATGCTCGTTTGAACGTCCTGCTTAATATAATGTTTGTGTCATCATCGCAAATCAACCGCTTAGCGTACTTAAAAAACACACTTCAACCAGTAAAATGCTCTTTGGCTGAGGGTTTGTACACGGTTTGCCAAATTGGCCCATAACTTAACCTAACAACAAATGAAGGAAAATAGCTCTGTGTGTTGTACAATAGCCTATCCAACAAGGAACAGTTCTCTACAAATTATGACCAAAGTAGGGATGTTGGATCCAACGTGGAGCACGGCATAACTGTCTTTACCAGAGTAATGAATGAAGAAGCACTTTGGTTGTTGTTGCATGTTGTGATGTTTGTCATGTGACAATCATTCAGAAAATTATTTCCTGGATCAGCTGATGATAGATGAACATGTGACTAACTAAACAGCTACAGTATTAAGAATGATGTTTAATTATTGAAGAACCACATTAATGACAGTATCCATTTGGGTGTTGTCAATAAAGTTACGATATTTATAATTTTTCTTAATGTTATTTATTTAACCTTTATTTAACCAGGTGGCCATGATGTCATAATGATAGTTTAACCAGGTAGGCCAGTTGAGATCAAGTTCTCATTTACAACTGCGACCTGGCCAAGATAAAGCAAAGCAGTGCGACAAAAAACAACAGAGTTACACGTGGGATTAACAAAGGAACAGTCAATAACACAATAGAAATATATATATAGTGTCTGCAAATGGTGTAGGGTAGAAAGGTAATAAATAGGCCATAGTAGCGAAGTAATAACAATTTAGCAAATTAACACTGGAGAGATAGATGTGCAGATGATGATGTGCAAGTAGAAATACTGGTGTGCAAAAGAGCAAAAAGTCAATAAAAACATGGGGACGAGGTAGGTAGTTGGATGGGCTATTTACAGATGGGCTGTGTACAGCTGCAGCGATCGGTAAGCTGCTCAGATAGCTGATGCTTAAAAGTTATTGAGGGAGAAAAATAAGTCTCCAACTTCAGCGATTTTTGCAATTTGTTCCAGTCATTGGCAGCAGAGAACTGGAAGGAAAGGCGGCCAAAGGAGGTGTTGGCTTTGGGGATGACCAGTGAGATAAACCTGCTGGAGCGCGTGCTACGGGTGGGTGTTGCTATGGTGACCAGTGAACTGAGTTAAGGCAGAGCTTTACCTAGCAAAGACTTAGAGATGACCTGGAGCCAACGGGTTTGGCGACGAATATGTAGCGAGGGCCAGCGGACAGCCGACAGGTCGCAGTGGTGGGTGGTATATGGGGCTTTGGTGACAAAACGGATGGCACTGTGATAGACTGCAACCAGTTTGCTGAGTAAAGTGTTGGAGGCTATTTTGTAAATGACATCGCCAAGGTCAAGGATCGGTAGGATAGTCAGTTTTACGAGGGTATGTTTGGCACCGTGAGTGAAGGAGGCTTTGTTGAGAAATAGGAAGCCGATTCTAGATTTAATTTTGGATTGGAGATGATTCATATTAGTCTGGAATGAGAGTTTACAGTCTAACCAGACACCTCGGTAATTGTTGTTGTCCACGTATTCTAAGTCAGAACAGTCCAGAGTAGTGGTGCTAGTCCGGGGGGTGCGGGCAGCGATCGGTTGTTGATTGAGTCGAAAGCCTTGGCCAGGTCGATGAAGACTGCTGCACAGTACTGTCTTTTATCGATGGTGGTAATGATATCGTTTAGTACCTTGAGCGTGGCTGAGGTGCACCCGTGACCAGCTCGGAAACTGGATTGCACAGCGGAGAAGGTACAGTGGGATTCGAAATGGACAGTGATCTGTTTGTTAATTAACTTGGCATTCGAAGACTTTAGAAAGGCAGGGCAGGATGGCAGGATGGACCTAGGTCTAACAGTTTGGGTCTAGAGTGTCACCCCCTTTGAAGAGGGGGATGACCGCGGAACCTTTCCAATCTTTAGGAACCTCTGAAAAAAACTAAAGAGAGGTTGAACAGACTAGTAATAGGGGTTGTCACAATGGAGGCAGATCAATTTAGAAAGAGAGGGTCCAGATTGTCTTGCCCAGCTGATTTATATGGGTCCAGGTTTTGCAGCTCTTTCAGAACATCAGCTATCTGGATTTGGGTGAAGGAGAAGCTGGGGACGCTTGGGCAAGTAGCTGCGGGGTGTGTGGAGCTGTTGGCTGTGGTAGCCAGGAGGAAAGCATGGCCAGCCGTAGAGAAATGCTTGTTGAAATTCTCGATTATCGTGGATTTATCGGTGGTGACAGTGTTTCCTAGCCTCAGTGCAGTGGGCAGCTGGGATGAGGTGCTCTTATTCTCCATGGATTTTACAGTGTCCCAAAACTTTTTGGAGTTAGAGCTACAGGATAAAAATGTATGTTTGAAAAAGCTAGCCGTTGCTTTCCTAACTGATTGTGTGTATTGGTTCCTGACTTCTCTGAAAAGTTGCATATCGCGGGGACTATTCGATGCTAGTGCAGTACGCCACAGGATGTTTTTGTGCTGGTCGAGGGCAGTCAGGTCTGGAGTGAACCAAGGTCTATATCTGTTCTTAGTTCTACATTTTTTGAAAGGTGCATGCTTATTTAAGGTGGTGAGGAAATTATTTTTAAAGAACAACCTCTAGGCATCCTCTACTGACGGGATGAGGTCAAAATCCTTCCAGGATACCCAGGCCTGGTCGATTAGAAAGGCCTGCTTGCAGAAGTGTTTTAGGGAGCGTTTGACAGTGATGAGGGGTGGTTGTTTGACCGCGGACCCATAACGGATGCAGGCAATGATCGCTGAGATCCTGATTGAAAACAGCAGAGGTGTATTTGGAGGGCAAGTTGGTCAGGATAATATCTATGAGGGTGCCCATGTTTACGGATTTAGGGTTGTACCTAACATAAAGACATAAAGCGAGACATAAAGCGAGGCATAAAGCAATCACAGGTGTTGATTGGGAGAGCTAGCTAAGACAACAACGGGTAAGACAACAACAGTTAATCATCTAAGACAACAGGTAAAATGGCAATGAATGGGCAGAGAGGGTCAGTTAACTACACACAGGGCCTGAGTTCGAGACTGTGGCCGACAGATAAACAAAAAACAAAATGGAGACCCGTGATTAATGAACAATCCAGCAGGCATCAGCTATGTAGACAAATGATCATAGGGTCCAGTGAACAGGAATATATGAACCAGGGAAGCCGTTAGGTAGTCATTACTACGCTAGCCGGGAGATGCGCCTGGCTCGAGGCTAACTGGTGCTAGCTTCGGGACAAGGGCGTCACGGACGTCCTGCAAAGGCCGGTTGAGGGCACATCGGACAGAATTACGTCGGCAGACCAGTCGTGATTGATCGGCGGGGCTCCGTGTTGACAAAGGGTCCAGGCCAATTGGCAAAAGAGGTACTGTAGCTGGAGTAATTTTGTTTGCTAGCCGGGAGATGCACCTGGCTCGAGGCTAACTGGTGCTAGCTTCGGAACAAGGGCGTAAGCCACTATAGCCACACGGGTGCAAAGATCCAGAGCTTATGGCAGGAATCCGGTGAAGTAGTGGCTTATAGTCGTCTGAGTGAAGAGTCTGGGAGGCATCAGCTGTGTAGGCGAGTGATCATAGGGTCCACTGAGCAGGCTGGGAGATCAGCCTGGCTCAAGGCTAGCTTCGGGGCTGGGCAACTCGGTAGCAGCAAGCTAGCTGTGATTATCCAGTGTAATGGTCTGGTGTAATGGTCCAGAGCTTACGGCAGGAATACGGTGATGTAGTGGAGAAAAACAGTCCGATATGCTCAGGGTTGATATCACACTGTGTAGACTGGCAGGTGTTATCCAGGCTAAAGCGGCTGTTGTCTGAGCTAAAAAAGGTAAAGGCCGGTAGCAGTGACTATCAATGACTAAATAGCTAGTAGCTAATTAGCTGGTTAGCTTCTGATGGCTAGCTGCTGATGGAGGTTCTAGCTATAAGGTCTAAAAATAAGCAGATCCGTATCGCATTGGGTGAGGCGGGATGCCGGAAGGTATATTTAATTTAAACATGGAAAAAGAGATTGAAATATTTTGCAATATATACCAATATTGTGTAGTCTATTACCAGAAACTATAGGAGCATAACGACTGCTGTTGTAGTCTATTACCAGAAACTATAGGAGCATAACGACTGCTGGTGTAGTCTATTACCAGAAACTATAGGAGCATAACGACTGCTGGTGTAGTCTATTACCAGAAACTTTAAGAGCATAACGACTGCTGGTGTAGTCTATTACCAGAAACTATAGGAGCATAACATCAGAATTTACGAAGGCCAGCAGCAGCGGGAGGAGGAAGAGTTTTTTTCTGATGGTTAGGCTATCTTGTTCTCTGGTTCCCGAGTCATATGTGTGTTTTAATTATTTAATCAAACAGCGTGCTTAAAGCATCAGACCAGTTCAGTACATATAGTTGATTTTATTAAAAACCACATGGGATGTGTCTATATATGTAAAAATACACGTTTATAACATTTCTCCCAATCGGTTGGTAGAAAGAAAAGATGATTCTTGGTTGACCCAAGATTTGTTTTAGTTGGGGCCCTAGTGCATTCATTAAGTTCAGACCGCTTCCCTTTTTACACATTTTGTTACGTTACTTATTCTAAATTAGATTTGTTTTAAAGAATTAAATGAAAATGTTAAATGTTTTAGAAATGCTTGAGACTCAAATGAATGAATCATGTTTTGAGAATATACAGGTTTTGTTTACATTTACTAATGACATTGGCATGAAAAAAAGCTTATATTTTGGGTTCTGATGGGGTACGACGGTTGACCTAAGCTCATGAGGCATTTATAAGTGATTTCTTCAAGAAACAATGGGTACATATCATTAATGTATAAGTCCCAAAATGGATGTAACAACTGCTGATAGCCCCTTCTGGGCTAATCTAATAGGAGATATTGGGGAGTACAGTATTTCAGACATTGTCATTGGATGCATTTGATCAATTGTTAACGTTTTGTTGATGGTCCACTCTTGATGTTCTACACGTTACAGTGAAGCTTCAGCCATTCCTACAGAACAACATTAAAGTGTAGAACCCTTTTACTGCATATTGGTTCAACGACTGCAGAGACGGTACTTACTGGTGTTAAACAGATCACCAACCTCCTCTTCTTCCTCCAGTGTGACAGTAATCTCCCCCTCCTCATCTTCTTTTACTGTAACATCCTCCTCCTCTTTCACTCTGAACGTGTCTTCCTCTTCTTTCACTGAAACGTCTTCCTCTTCTTTCACTGAAACGTCTTTCTCTTCTTTCACTGTAACAGCCTCACCTTCTACTTGTTTTACTGTAACATCCTCCTCCTCTTTCACAACAATGTTCTGCCACAGACCCTCTTTCTCCGTCCAGCAGACCTGATCTTCTTTAACAGGAGGAGAGTAGTTTAGGGAGCTCATGGTCGTGGATGTTAGCTAGCTAGCTATCATTAGCGACTAGGCTCCTGCTAACTAAACCAGCCAGCTACTAAAGCTGACTAATACAAAATAACGTAATATTAAATTAAACAGGTTAACAAGTTTAGACACAGAAGTGTGTCTGAAACACAGTAGCTAATATACACCGAAATCGTATAAATATCTTGAATCTTTCGGCTATGTTGGCTAGCAAGCTACCGAGGTGTTTGACGAGCTGTTTCTGAAGAACCGTCCACTAGATTATACGTCACGCTGGCAGCGTCGCCTGAAAGACGCACTTCGCCGCCTGCTGACTGGAGAAACGCAGTTGAGGATCATAAATTTTTATTTTCAGACAAAGATTATTTTTTACATGGATTTAATTAAATAATACTATTATATTGAGACATACAAAGACCTGAATGTGTTGATTGATTAGTGCAAATAAAACATGTTTACTACAGCACATTAAAGGCAGTTTCATTAAATCAAACTAAATCTAAATAAGTAGCTAGCTCTATACTGTCGGTCTAATACATGATCCTACATGGTGTAACAATACATCATGTAGATGTATATAATGAACAGACTAGGTCTATACTGCTCCTACATGGTGTGTAACAATACATCATGTAGATGTATATAATGAACAGACTAGGTCTATACTGCTCCTACATGGTGTAACAATACATCATGTAGATGTACACTACCAGACTTCAAAAGTTTGGGGTCACAATAGAAATGTCCTTGTTTTTGAAAGAAAATCAACAATTGTTTTTAATCATTTATAAAAATTTATAAAAACCTGTTTTTGCTTTGTCATTATGGGGTATTGTGATGTCATTATGAGGGGAAAAAATACATTTAATCCATTTTAGAATAAGGATGTAACGTAACAAAATGTGTAAACAGTGAAGGGGTCTGAATACTTTCCAAATGCACTGTATATATAGGGGCAGTACTTAGTGACATCACTTCCTGAAACAGGAGGTACAAATATATAACATATGTTCACAATATCAACATTCAATGTATCAAAATATATGACCAAGCTGGAAGTGGAAACGCCAGCCCAGCCACAATCCTAGAGGTTCACTGATGATCAACCTCCTCCTTCACATCTGACTCCTGATGATCAACCTCCTCCTCACATCTGACTCCTGATGATCAACCTCCTCCTTCACATCTGACTCCTGATGATCAACCTCCTCCTTCACATCTGACTCCTGATGATCAACCTCCTCCTTCACATCTGACTCCTGATGATCAACCTCCTCCTTCACATCTGACTCCTGATGATCAACCTCCTCCTTCACATCTGACTCCTGATGATCAACCTCCTCCTCACATCTGACTCCAGTGATCAATCCAGAGCGTCTTCTTTCTTGGGGGAATCCCGATGGACGACGTCATCCAATAGGCCGTCATCACCACCACCACCCACAAGTTAATTGTCATTCAGGTTATCAATGGGAAGAGCATCAGCAATATGTCCTGTCTGGTAACTTGTCTCATTTAATGGATTTCAATTGGCAGGTGCACAGGGAGAAACCCCATTAAAAAACTTTTGGAAGTCTTGAACTGTATCAATGTCTGTGGCCTGTGATGTTGGGATAAATGATAGTCCCTTATTATACAAGAGACTAAATTCACAAATTCTACAGCACAACGGCAGAGTCATGTCTTAAGTGTAAAACTAACAATGACTCAATAATCCTTCTGGGAATGTTATGACATCATAAAGTTATGGGAGGAGTTAGAAAGTTGGCTGTCAGAAGTACAGTTATACAATGTAAAATGACTTGATCCGTCAGTCTGTATATTTCAAAACATGGAATATGAGGGTGTGGTGAGATACCCGATGGTTGGATGATACTTTTCTAATCAGTCATCTTAAATATTATAGTTCAAACCTGGACATCAACCAATCCTCTGTTGTTAATTTAATAGAAAGGTAAAATGCTTTATTATCTAAAAGTTGAAAGTGACGGAGAGAAATAAAATGGTGCTGATGCGGGCGCTGGAGACGGGTGTGTGTTCTAGTGGGTCTGGGCAGGTGTGATGTAGATAATGGAGATGGGGGTGTGTTCTCGTGGTTCTGGGCAGGTGTGATGTAGTTAATGGAGATGGGGGTGTGTTCTAGTGGGTCTGGGCAGGTTTGATGGAGTTAATGGAGATGGAGGTGTGTTCTCGTGGGTCTGGGCAGGTGTGATGTAGTTAATGGAGATGGGGCTGTGTTCTAGTGGGTCTGGGCAGGTGTGATGTAGTTAATGGAGATGGAGGTGTGTTCTAGTGGGTTTGGGCAGGTGTGATGTAGTTAATGGAGATGGAGGTGTGTTCTCGTGGTTCTGGGCAGGTGTGATGTAGTTCATGGAGATGGGGGTGTGTTCTAGTGGGTCTGTGCATGTGTGACGTAGTTAATGGAGATGGAAGTGTGTTCTAGTGGTTCTGGGCAGGTGTGATGTAGTTCATGGAGATGGCGGTGTGTTTAACGTTTGCAAGCTTGAGCTCGATATCGACCTAGTGTGACCTTCCTGGTCCCGTCTCTCAAGTCAGTGAGTCAACACAGGAAGGAGCAATGAATGGATAGTTAATTTATTTCCAAAGCTGCAATGATGGGACACACACAGTATGGATGAATGATCAGTAGTGACGGGATATAAATACCACTCCCACAGCAATTCTACATTCATCTGCCCTGTAATATACTAACAAAAAAACGATTGAAATGTCTATCAAAGTCATTGTGATCGTATAGTGGATTTAACAATTCCTACTAATTCCTAATTTACTATAATAAAAATAAATACATTATTTCAATGTGTCTCATATTCACTACATCATAATAAACTGTCATCCATTTTAGTATAAAAAAATATCAAATTAACCTGAAATATTACTCAAAGTCCCCCTCTGGTGGAGAAGAAGTATAATACACCTAAACTAACAAAACCGGGCTGATAAACTGGCTGGTGTTCATGAGTTTATAAAACATGTACTTTATACATTTGTCATAAATGACCTGCTTTGATGAGACACACAGTGTGGATGAATGATCAGTAGTCGACAGGGTAAAAATAGCACTCCTAAAAGAAGATGCATTTTCCAGTTAGATACCAATTTGAAAGAGGGATCTTTAGCATAAAACCCACATGGAAAACAGAGATTTGGCAAATAACATATAAAGAGAGGCTGACTTGACACCAAACCAACAACAGTAGTTACTAAAACATAAATTGCTAATGTATGATTTAAAACGTGGATTTAATTATGTAATGTCAATTTTATACATTTCTATCCCAGGACCACTCAATTTTCAAATTCTCCATAAATCTGCTGTGGATTACCCAGAATCCTATACCTTTATCACACGAGCGGGGCAGCGGTCTAAGGCACTGTTCTTAAATGAATTGCCTCGTTAAATAGAGGATACAAATATTTTAAACATGTAACTTCGTTACACCGTTACACTGGCAAACAAACTCAGTAGCACAGAGAAGATCATCCATATGACGTTGAGAAATACTGCATTGTGTGTAGTTTGGAAGAGTCACAAAATAAGTTAATAAATATGTAATAACGCAAAAACATAACTGTTTGTACTTATAGGTAACCATATCGTGATTACAATTAGCTTACTAAGTCTTTAACCACACTGTATTGTTACACTGGTGAGTTAAAACTCATGCTTCGTACACTTTAACTTGTTATCTGAAGATAAAATCTACATTTTACTCAACTGCGTTACCCACTCCAGTCAGCAGATGCGGTCTGGGAATGTAAGGCGTGGCTGCTGGTGTGACGTATAATCTAGTGGACGGAACGCTTCTTTCAATAGCAGCAACAGCTCGTCAGCCACCTCGGTAGCTTGCTAGACAAATAGCCGAAACAATACATTACTTTAGACGCTTTAGTGTATATTAGCCACTGTGTTTTAAACCCATTTCTGTCGTCTAGTTAGTTATCGGATTGAATTCTATATTAATGGTGTTGTTGTTATTAGTCAGCTAGCGGGCTGGTTAAGTTAGCATTAGCCTAGCTAACATCCCCGACCATGCAGTCACCAAGCTACTCTCCTTCTAATGAAGAGAAGGATATCACAGTAAATCAAGAAGTAGGGAGTGGGGCCGTTACTGTGAAAGAAGAGGAGGACGCGTTCAGAGTGAAAGACGAGGAAGATATCACAGTAAAACAAGAAGTAGAGAGTGGGGCCGTTACTGTGAAAGAAGAGGAGGGCGCGTTCAGAGTGAAAGAGGAGGAAGATATCACAGTAAAACAAGAAGTAGAGAGTGGGGCCGTTACTGTGAAAGAAGAGGAGGGCGCGTTCAGAGTGAAAGAGGAGGATGATGTCACAGTAAAAGGAGAGGAAGATGCAGTTTATGGCGTGAAAGAGGAGGGGGAGGAGATTACTTTTACATCGAAAAAGGAGGAGGAAGAAGAGGAGGAACCTGGATATCTGGGCCCGGTTTCCCAAACGCATCTTAAGGCATCCAATGGTTCTAACGATGAATTTAGCCATAAGATGGTTTTTAGAAACCGTTCCCTGATTAACACTGGTAAGTACTGTCTTAACAACAGAGGCACAAACTCTGCAGTTGAACTGATGTTTGGTGTTAAGGTGGAAATCTGCAATTGCTACATCCATATTGTGACTTTTAAATTATTTATTTACAGCCATTGATTCTTGAAGAATATAACACATGCCTCATGAGCTGAGTTCAACTGTTGTACCCCATCAGAACCCCAAATAAGCTTTTTTACTATAATGTTTAGAAACAATGTAAATCAACACTGTATAGCAGTTAAGAACAAATTCTTATTTTCAATAACAGACTAGGAACAGTGGGTTAATTGACAGATTTGTACCATGTCAGCTCGGGGATATGAACTTGCAACCTTCCGGTTACTAGTCCAACGCTCTAACCACTAGGCTACCCTGCCGCCTCAACATGGTTAAAACTATAATGTTGATATCATGGATGGTCAGTCCTTGCATCCATAGGTCTGTCTGTAGTTACATTTCTCCAACCCCATAATCTTTTATTACCAAAATAGTGGTGGAATGACAGATTTGTTATTGTTTGAACTGCAGATTGCTGGGTTGTGTGGGGTTTTTAAACAGCAACAAAATGGCTGCCCAGAGACTTGGTTAACAGCTGAGGGATGGGGGAAGGAGAAGTGTAACCACTCTCAAATTCATAGAGAACGATATTGAAGAAACCTTAACCTAACACCTAGCGACCTCGTCAAGAAGTTCAGACATCTTGGCGTAACAGTTATAAGGTGTTGATTTGACAGTCGCTGGACCCAGGTTTGAGTTCAGCTCAGGGCCTCTCCCTGAATTCACTACACTATGAATACAAGGACTGGCCATCCATGAGGTCATAATGATAATTTAACCAGTTTTCTAGGCTATATAGTATATTCTAGAATTCATCCATGATGTCATAATGATAGTTTAACCAGGTTTCTAGGATATATAGTATATTCTAGAATTCATCCATGATGTCATAATGATAGTTTAACCAGGTTTCTAGGCATGATGTCATAATGATAGTTTAACCAGGTTTCTAGGATATATAGTATATTCTATAATTCATCCATGATGTCATAATGATAGTTTAACCAGGTTTCTAGGATATATAGTATATTCTAGAATTAATGATAGTTTAACAGGTTTCTAGGATATATAGTATATTCTAGAATTCATCCATGATGTCATAATGATAGTTTAACCAGGTTTCTAGGATGTACAGTGGGGCAAAAAAGTATTGAGTCAGCCACCAATTGTGCAAGTTCTCCCACTTAAAAAGATGAGAGGCCTGTAATTTTCATCATAGGTACACTTCAACTATGACAGACAAAATGAGAAAAAAAATCCAGAAAATCACATTGTAGGATTTTTTATGAATTTATTTGCAAATTATGGTGGATATGTATCTCCCTCATTTGTCAGAGTAAAAGCCTGAAACAATGCCTAAAGACTGACCACATGTAGAAGAAGCCATAGAGATCGTGACCTGGGTCCTAAGTCTTTGTATGGTGGATAGGCTTTCAATGGAAAAACAGCCTTTCAAAATAATAGTACTTCCTGGATGGATTTTCCTCAGGTTTTCGCCTGTCATATCAGTTCTGTTATTCTCACAGACATTATTTTAACAGTTTTGGAAACTTTATATTTTCTATCCAAATCTACTAATTATATGCATATCCTAGCTTCTCGGCCTGAGTAGCAGGTAGTTTAATTTAGGCACGCTTTTGATCCAAAATTCTGAATGCTGTCCCCTACCCTAGTGAAGTGAAGCATTCTGTTTAATTAAATAATTAAGACACACAACATTACTCGTCACATCATAACTAGTGAGCCGCTTTCCTCAACATAACCTGACCGGAGGGAGCTAGCTCAACACAACACCGGAGGGAGCCGTATACACATCCACCGGGGGGAGCCGCTGTCAACACAACCTGACCGGAGGGAGCCTACATCAACATAACCTGACCGGAGGGAGCCGCCGTCAACATAACCTACCGGATCCATAACCTGACCGGAGGGAGCCTCAACATAACCTGACAAGGGATACTCATCAACATAACTGACCGGGGGAGCCGTCATCAACATAACCTGACCGGAGGGAGCCGCTCGTCAACACAACCTGACCGGAGGGAGCCGCTCGTCTTGACCTCATCCCTTCAGTAGGGGATGCCTGATTGTTCATTAATTGTAATTTCCTCACCACCTTAAATAAGCATGCCCCTTTAAAAAATGTACAACTAGGAACCGATATAGCCCTTGGTTCACTCCAGACCAGACTGCTCTCGACCAGCACAAATACATCCTGTGGCCTACTGCACTAGCGTCGAATAGTCCCCGGGATATGCAACTTTATTAGAGAAGTCAGGAACCAATACACACAGTCAGTTAGGAAAGCAAAGGCTAGCTTTTTTAAACAGAAATTTGCATCCTGTAGCTCTAACTCCAAAAAGTTTTGTGACACTGTAAAGTCCATTGAGAATAAGAGCACCTCCTCCCAGCTGCCCACTGCAATGAGGCTAAGAAACACTGTCACCACCGATAAATCCACGATAATCGAGAATTTCAATAAGCATTTCTCTACGGCTGGCCATGCTTTCCTCCTGGCTACCCCAACCAACAGCTCCACACCCCCCGCAGCTACTTGCCCAAGCCTCCCTAGCTTCTCCTTCACCCAAATTCAGATAGCTGATGTTCTGAAAGAGCTGCAAATCCTGTTCCCGTACA
Organism: Oncorhynchus nerka; assembly: GCF_034236695.1. Taxonomy (NCBI): domain Eukaryota; kingdom Metazoa; phylum Chordata; class Actinopteri; order Salmoniformes; family Salmonidae; genus Oncorhynchus; species Oncorhynchus nerka. The sequence continues at coordinate 28,216 of NW_027039226.1, read as the reverse complement.
AATCAGCTGGGCAAGACAATCTGGACCCTCTTTCTAAAATGATCTGCCGCCATTGTTGCAACCTCTATTACTAATCTGTTCAACCTCTCTTCCACAGTCATCCCCCTCTTCAAAGGGGGTGATACTCTTGACCCAAACTGTTACATCCATCCTGTCCTGCCTTTTCTAAAGTCTTCGAAAGCCAAGTTAACAAACAGATCACTGACCATTTCGAATCCCACCGTACCTTCTCCCCAGTGCAATCCGGTTTCCGAGCTGGTCACAGGTGCACCTCATCCACGCTCAAGGTACTAAACAATATAATTTCCGCCATCGATAAAAGACAGTACTGTGCAGCCGTCTTCATCAACCTGGCCTGTTGTCCGGACCTCTGGCAGTCTTTATGGAGTTACCACAGGGTTCAATTCTCGGGCCGACTCTGTATATATCAACGATTTCGCTCTTGCTGCGGGTGATTCCTTGATCCACCTCTAGTCAGATGACACCATTCTGTATACATCTGGCCCTTCTTTGGACAATGTGTTAACAAACCTCCAAACAAGCTTCAATGCCATACAACACTCCTTCTGTGGCCTCCAACTGCTTTTAAACGCAAGTTACACTAAATGCATGCTCTTCAACCGATCGCTGCCCGCAACCGCCCGCCCGACTAGCATCACTACTCTGGACGGTTCTGACTTAGAATATGTGGACAACTACTAATACCTAGGTATCTGGTTAGACTGTAAACTCTCCTTCCAGACTCCTATTAAGCATCTACAATTTGCTTCCTATTTCGAAACAAAGCCTCCTTCACTCACGCTGCCAAACATACCCTCGTAAAACTGACTATCCTACCTATCCTTAACTTCGGCGATATCATTTACAAAATAGCCTCCAACACTCTACTCAGACTGCATCCAGTTTGCTATCACATATTTGTCGCCAAACCCGCTGGCTCCAGGTCATCTATAAGTCTTTGCTAGGCCGTCTTAACTCGGCTCACTGGTCACCATAGCAACACCCACCCATAGCACGCGCTCCAGCAGGTAGTACAGGAAGTATATCTCACTGGTCTACCTGGTTAAATAAAGGTGAAATAAAAAATGTAATCGTAACTTTGTTGACAACACCCAAATGGATACTGTCATTAACGCGGTTCTTCAATAATTACACATAATTCATACTACTGTAGCAAACATTATATTAAACAGGACATTCAAATGAGCCTTAAATGTATAATCCAAAGTAGTGTGAAATGCTCTCATAAGCAACCTGGAAATGGAGGTTACTCCCCTGAGTTTTCCCCCCATTCATATTCAGAATACATTGTGAAAAACTAAAATCTTTGCTCACCATTTTTGTTCCAGGCAGATATAGTACATCCATAACTATCGGTTTCCTCATTAGCAGGGAGGAGTTTCTGCAATCAAATTGCCCTCGTGCCACAATTTTAGCAAACACAGAAGGGGGCCTTGGAGAACAAAAGTCGTCTGGCACACTGTTTAGAGTTTCAACAACATGAATATCCTATTTCTAGCCTACAATCATCAATGTTACTACTAATGTGAAAACAAGAAAAATATGACTTTTCTTGCTAATTTTAAGACAATTGTCAAATAATGTTAACATTCATTACAGACGTCAATTGTTGTACAACATCATAGCTACGCTGTTGGCATCACCTTTTACAGTGGACTTCTGCTGTTGTGGGCCTTTAATCATCTGTCTGACTTTGTTGTTCACACAGGAGAGATACGGGACTATCGTGGATCCTCTGGGGAGCCTCAACAACCTCATGATGCTGAAGAGGGAGAGAAGGGTCTCTCCAGATCAGAACACCTCAATAAACACCTGCAGAGACCCACAGTGAAGAGAACTCACTGCTGCTCTGACTGTGGGAAGAGATTCACCTCATCAGGCATTACAATTCATCAGAGAATACACACAGGAGAGAAATCTTACAGCTGTGATCAATGTGGGAAGAGTTTTACAACATCTGGCTCTCTGACTCAACACCTGAGAACACACACAGGAGAGAAATCCTATAGCTGTGATCAATGTGGGAAGAGTTTTACAACATCTGGCTCTCTGACTCAACACCTGAGAACACACACAGGAGAGAAACCCTATAGCTGTGATCAATGTGGGAAGAGTTTTACAACATCTGGCTCTCTGACTCAACACCTGAGAACACACACAGGAGAGAAACCCTGTAGCTGTGATCAATGTGGGAAGAGGTTTGGTCGATCTTGCCAGCTGACAGTTCACCAGAGAACACACACAGGAGAGAAACCTTATAGCTGTGATCAATGTGGGAAGAGTTTTGTTCAATCTCACCAGCTGACACGACACCTGAGAACACACACAGGAGAGAAACCCTATAGCTGTGATCAATGTGGGAAGAGGTTTGGTCGATCTTGCCAGCTGACAGTTCACCAGAGAACACACACAGGAGAGAAACCTTATAGCTGTGATCAATGTGGGAGGAGTTTTACTACATCTTGCCAGCTAACTGGACACCAGAGAATACACACAGGAGAGAAACCATATAGCTGTGATCAATGTGGGAAGAGTTTTGGTCGATCTGGAGAGCTGAGAGTTCACCAGAGAACACACACAGGAGAGAAACCCTATAGCTGTGATCAATGTGGGAAGAGTTTTGTTCAATCTGGCCTGCTGACAGTGCACCAGAGAACACACACAGGAGAGAAACCTTATCGCTGTGGTCAATGTGGGAAGAGTTTTGGTCAATCTGGCCATCTGACTCTACACCAGAGAACACACAGGATTGAAATATCATAGCTGATAAAAGATCTCTGATCAAATATTAGTTAATACATACATGAAGGAGTTGTTACATGATTTCAGTGAATTAATGTCACAATGTAGAATGTTTTTTACATTGTAGGAGGAGAATTGTAATGATTTCACAATGTAGAAGCCTAAACGTTTGCCCCCTTATGAATTGATTTCAACATGTTATGGATATTATCCTCATGGGGAAAATCCAGCCTCTGAAATGGAAGAGTACTATATCGGATCAAATCAAATGTATTTATATAGCCCTTCTTACATCAGCTGATATCTCAAAGTGCTGTACAGAAACCCAGCCTAAAACCCCAAACAGCAAGCAATGCAGGTGTAGAAGCACGGTGGCTAGTATAAACTCCCTAGAAAGGCCAAAATCTAGGAAGAAACCTCGAGAGGATCCAGTCTATGAAGGGTGGCCAGCCCTCTTCTGGCTGTACCGGGTGGAGATTATAACAGAACATGGCCAAGATGTTCAAATGTTCATAAATGGTCAAATCATAATAATCACAGTAGTTGTCGAGGGTGCAACAGATCAACACCTCAGGAGTAAATGTCAGTTGGCTTTTCATAGCCGATCATTAAGAGTATCTCTTCCGTTCCTGCTGTCTCTAGAGAGTTGAAAACAGCAGGTTTGGGACAGGTAGCACATCCGGTGAACAGGTCAGGGTTCCATAGCCGCAGGCAGAACAGTTGAAACTTGTGCAGCAACACGGCCAGGTGGACTGGGGACAGCAAGGAGTCATCGTGCCAGGTAGTCCTGAGGCCTGGTCCTCCGAGAGAGAGAAAGAAAGAGAGAATTAGAGAGAGCATACTTAAATTCACACAGGACACCGGATAATACAGGAGAAGTACTCCAGATATATCAAACTGACCCTAGCCCCCTGACACATAAACTACTGCAGCATAAATACTGGAGGCTAAGACAGGAGGGGTCAGGAGACACTGTGGCCGATGATACCCTCGGACAGGGCCAAACAGGAAGGACATAACCCCACCCACTTTGCCAAAGCACAGCCCCCACACCGCTAGAGGGATATCTTCAACCACCAACTTACCATCCTGAGACAAGGCCGAGTAAAGCCCACAAAGATCTCCGCCACGGCACAACCCAAGGGGGAGCGCCAACCCAGACAGGAAGATCACGTCAGTGACTCAACCCACTCAAGTGATGCACCCCTCCTAGGGACGGCATGAAAGAGCACCAGTTTGCCAGTGACTCAGCCCCTGTAATAGGGTTAGAGGCAGAGAATCCCAGTGGAGAGAGGGGAACCGGCCAGGCAGAGACAGCAAGGACGGTTCATTGCTCCAGAGCCTTTCCATTTACCTTCACACTCCTGGGCCAGACTACACTCAATCATATGACCTACTGAAGAGATGAGTCTTCAGTAAAGACTTAAAGGTTGAGACCGAGTCTGCGTCTCTCACATGGATAGGCAGACCATTCCATTCAAATGGAGATCTACAGGAGAAAGCCCTGCCTCCAGCTGTTTGCTTAGAAATTCTAGGGACAATTAGGAGTTGTTACACTTACCACGTTGGTGACCCACTTGAATCAAAATGCAACACTTCAAAATGTGGCGTGCTGTTTTCTACAAATTGTCCTCTAACCAGGGATGTACTCCCAGGGATGTACTCCCAGATTCCGTGTGGTTTTTGAGCTGTTAGTTTTAACAGGACGTGCAACCTCATCTCTCTCCTCTCTCACAATTTTTTTAGCATGATATCGATGAGTGATGACAAATAAGTGTTGCATTCCCTTGTTTCGCGACCCCTAAATTTAATGCATCACTCCCAAATGTAGCTGACTCTTCTGCAGGTTGTCCTCTAACCAGGGAGGTAAAATATATCTCCCATTTCCATGTGTTTTTTTGTGTCAGTTTCAACAGCACGTACAACCTAATTTCCCACCTAATCGATATCAGTGATTTATTGCTATTTGTCAAAACAACAGTGTTTCTGGTGCTTGTGCAGTTTATAAGGAGCTTGTTTAAAAAATACAAGTAATATGATTATTGTGGCAGATGTTTGTGTAAATAGCACATGTTATGTTTAGGTTTTCAATTTATCCCCAAACTGTTCCTGCATATTGGTTATTGATTTGGACACGTTAAAACTGTGTTTTGACATTGGGCTATCCCACCAAGCAAAATTATATTGAAAAGACGTTGAAAATATGACTATGCAATCAAATATTTCATATTTACATTTCATGTAACATTTGGTAGTGATATTTATTCATGCAACCAACATGACAATTTTTTGGTACAATTATATTGACATTGTTGCCCTGTTTTTAGAATATCAGGGTTAATTCTCACATGTGCCAAACCAAATGTTCTAGAGCATGATATTGGGGACTGGGCCCAGATCCAACAACATGCCTATCTAGTGAACCCTGAAAAGAGAGAGAAGCTCCGCAGTGAGGTGGAAAGTTATTACGGATATCGCAGGAGTTTCCTCTTGAAATCAACATGTCCGTGTTAAGGAAAACTTGGTAGCTGATTATCTCTGGGGTGGGCAGTCAAAAATATTTGTGTTTTGCGTTGAGCCAGTGTGTTTATTTGGAGTTTTATCTCTTATTCTTTTCCGTATTGAAACTGCACTGTTGGTTAGGGGCTCATAAGGAAGCATTTCACTGTTGTATTCAGTGCATGTGACTAATACAATTTGATCTGAGTTTTGTTTGGGCAAACAAAAGGGGTCTCATGGTGGGTGTCTTTTAGGTCCCAGTTGTTGTTACTAGTCAACATTCAGTGGACACTGTGAGAGCAAAATTGCAAGATTATGTTATTGTACTTTTATTGTATCAAATGATTGTTTTATGCAACAGAATAGAGGGTTCTTAGAACTATTGTGTCTGTGTTCTACTGAGGATGGGCCTCTGGGAGAAAACACTGACAGTTTATTTTTTGGGTGATTAAAACCTAAAGAGACAGTATTCCAGATTATGAGTTAATGTTTCTGTTCTATATGGTACCAGGGAGAGATGACCCCAGGGCCAGCCCTGGTTTCTACACAGAGTACTGTTTTTACAGCAGATACTGTCTGCTGTGAATTATAAGTATCTTTCATACAAATCTTAACCTTGTGACCCGTTCTATACATGTTGTTGGTCATGTAGGTTGAAAGGGGTGTATCTTAGCTGTAAAAGACCTTTGTACTTTTGTCTCGTGGCTCTCAATGAATCATCTAGGCTGATTTGTTGACCAGCCATCATTATCGTAGAGCACTCAATTGATTCTCTTTATATGTGTGTGTTGTATTGACCTGCTCCCTTATTAATACGTGAATAAAGATTTAGTTTAAGAATAAATCTGACTTGTGTGATAAGTTTGTTTCTCATTTGATATTAAAGAAATTAACCCACATTTGGGGATGTTAATCTTGACTTGGTGACCGCTCCTGACCTGGGTAAATGGTACACTCGGGATCCCTCAAACTTGGGATCTCAGGAGACCACACTTTAGGAATGGAGCAGATGGCCCCACCTTTCATCAGATGCAGCGAGGCAGTTGATACCACATCTCAAACCTAGTTTAAATAAAAGAGGTGAGCGAAACACGTTAAGTGAGTTTTTAGAAAAACATCGGGCCGAGGCTCTGAGTGTGTATTCCTGTGTGAGGGGGGACCTTGGAGGCGTAAACAGGGCCCAGTCAGGCTCTGAGATTTTCCTGTGTGGGGGGTGTAAACCCCAGTGTGGCTCTGAGGTGTTTTCCTGTGTGAGGTGTAAACAGGGCCCAGTCAGTAGGCTCTGAGTGTGTATGAGTTGCATTTCCTTGGAGGTGTAAACAGGGCCCAGTCAGTAGGCTCTGAGTGTGTTTTCCTGTGTGAGGGAAGTGTAAGGGCCCAGTCAGTAGGCTTGGAGTGTAAACAGGGCCAGTGGAAAACTAACCATGAGATGTAAAATGTGAAAATATTCCTGCAGGTAAAAATATTGTTGAAAAACTAATTGATTAGGTATGTTTGGGAGTTGGAAGATGATCTGAGAGTTGTGTGAATGTGGAAATGAGTCTATCATTGGTCGGTTGCAGTAACCTAGAAATATGCTTACCTAATTACTGAATTGATCAATAAACGGGGATTTTTAGGTGCAAGGTCTGTTCCTGGGAGGGGCCAGGAGTGACTGGGTTCTGTCTGAAACAAAATGGTACCTGGTGGGACTATTTTGGAAGCTATGGAGGTCCTCAAAAGCTGAAAAGTGTCTGTGTCCCTCAGAAGTGGTGAATTCCTATTTTAAATGTGCTGGCCATATGATGCCCTGTATTCGGTCATTTTTGATAAAGTTAAATATCTAGAGTCTTTGTGAACTAGATGACAACTCATATCAACTGGAAATTTGATAAATAGGAGGTTTAAGCATTAATTAAACAGTCTACAAAGTCTGGGCAGTTGTCTCAGAAACTGGTGGGAGTGTGTCCACTCTAGGGTAAGTTACCCTAAGGATGAAACTATAAAACGCTTACTGGATTTTCCATCTGGGTACTACATTTGAAATAAAACTGCCCTTAAGGCCTGAAAATTCCACTTTTGGTTCTTCCCAGTATGAGAGAAGTTGCTGTATTTATTGAATAAACATTTTTACATCAAGTTAGAGTGAAACAAGGTGACTGACTAACTGTTGATGTTGAAGAAGCATCCCATCCACAAGATTATACACCACAGTTGCAGAATTTACCTGAAAGACATTTACATCGCCATCTGCTGACTGGAGTTGGTATCGCAGTTGAGAAAATAACTTTCAGACAAAAAGCTAAAAAGTTATTTGAAGAAAGAACCCCTTATCATGGTTCCTCAAAGAACCTTTTGGGGTTCATTTTTTTAACTCCATGTCCACCCTCCCTCCATTATAAAAACATTATAATAATATTGACAATATTGACTTAAATAATTGTTTATTTAGTGGCACAACAAATGTGAATTAATATTTACAAAACAATTTACCAAACAAAACACATTACAAAATTGCAACATTTCTGCTAGACATAATAAATAATAAAAATTACTTTGTAAAGTGCTTTTCATGACATTTAAAACAAATCTAAAATAATGATGTACAATAAAAACAACATACATTAAAAATGAATCATAGGTAAACTAACAACATTGTAGACTTGATGCTAAATACAGATTTTTCAGCTTTAGTGTGTATATCATATTCACTTAGTTATGTTAGGAAGTTTGCCATCTTTATGACCGGCCCTGGTAACTTCACCCAACTTCTCTTATCCCCAGAACACAGTAACTTAATAACATAAGTGTTTTTCTGACATTTTTGGGAAATTTAAGGGAAAAAAAAAATACAGCCCAAGCAGAGCCCCAAGTCCCATGGAGACGTCCTCGAGGGCGTGGATGTTCTCCCCATCAAAGGCCAGCGGGATTTCACTCTCATGGTGAAATGGATTTCCACCGATGTGCAGTAAAGGAGTGAAGAGCGGTGAAATCTGTGTCAACAAAAGTAAGAAAAGATTAATACACATACAATTAACAAAGACCATAACAAATGTTCAGCTGTAGTTTTATATAAGCATGCACACCTATGTTTATGAAGAAACAGATGAATGGTGCATAAGCATACCATGTCACGGACATAAAGGCCACTCGGGTCCTCTTTGAAGAGGTAGGGCAAGAGCAGAATCGCTGCTGTGGTCTCCAGTCCTAGTAAAGCATTGATCTTACTACACTTGCTAATTTTATTACAAAATACATTAGAGAAAGGGAAGGAATAAGAGCAAATCCCTCTTCTGTATTTTCCTTCAGGGACTGTCAAAATAGCAGGATGATGTCCTCACCCCTGCCTCGCCTCTCTACCTCTGCTTAAGTCATTGAATTCTCTTTTTGTCTATATCCATTCCATGGACTTGATTAATTTCTGAGAAGTTCTGAAAAGATAATTAAGATAATTAACTGTAACGTTTCTGGACAGTGTAACGTTTCCAAAATGGGATAGTATTGTCCATGTAACGTTTCCAAATGGGATAGTTCATTGTCCACAAAACTGAAATGGCTCCAGATTGAAACTTAAATTAGTAGTGTAAAGCCATTGCTGGCTGTAGCAGGCTATATAAAGAGAAACATCTAACGACCTCCAGTTGACGATAATCAAAAACCTTCGTTGTAATTCAGAGTGTAAAGCATCTCGTCTATATGGACAGGTAACCAAACCTTGTTATTAGTTAGGACATAACGTTAGATAACGTTAACTGTAGCTCATACAACGCCGACGGTCAAACCCGGCTTTCTAATATTTACGGTAATTTACGGTAATTAACTATAGTAACGTTACGGAAGATATTCACAGAAAACCATCATTGTCTTCGTTATTCATTATTAGTATGTTATATTATTGTAATTATTATTTCTAGACATATTCAGAGGCAAACATCAACCCAACTTAACCTTTTTAACTTGTTGTCGCATCCAAACTTGTCACCATCGTTTTCAGTTGTAATTGCGAAGTTCCCGGAAAAAGTCCAGCAACAACGGAGGTTCCTCGATGAACCCACCTTCTAACAAGTTCTTTGAAGAACCTTTTGGGGCTGTTTTTCATTGACCAAGAACCCTACGGTTCTTAGGGGATCCGAGAACAACTCCAGTTGAACCCTTCATTTTTAGAGTTGTATCGGATCAAAACATGATTTACTCTCAGATTCAAAACATGATGATTAGCATCAACGATGACTGAACTGATGTTGAACTGGGCAATACAGTCAACTGATGTTGAACTGCTGCTGCTCCAATACAGTATGAGGTGAGACGGTGAACTGATGTTGAACTGGGCAGTCAGCTGCTGCTGCTCCAATACAGTATGAGGTGAGACGGTGAACTGATGTTGAATCATAATAATTAAGTTAATTAAAATTAATTAGTGAAACTGTTAAAAAAATTAGTGTATGGCATATTAAATATATTAGGCTATTATTATCATATAGAAACATCATGGAATATTGTACATCATATTAGCATCAACATACATTATTGTTTCATTCAATTTCACATTATACGGATATTTCATTTTTTCAAGTTCAGAAGTCAGAACCCATCACCTGCTATGTAAAAGAGACAGAAGAATGCACAATGGTCAATGCTATCTGGGATCCTTGGGACATCCCTACCCTAAACCCTACCTTAACCATTGTAAATGTCAACTTCAACGGGCTAGTGACTTCCCAAGGATCTATCTCTACCTGAAAATACATGATCTAAGTGATTAATAGTTGGTATTCAGCAGTCATAAAGCCTTATTTCCTTTAATGAACTACTAAAATAGTGATTTTGTCAGACAGCAGCTCTACACTTTATTGAGTGACTGATCCATTCATCCTTCCAACCCTCCTCAGCCTTCCTCTCCTCTGAAGACCCAGTGAGGGTGGAGCTCAGTCAGAGAGCTGTTGAGGGACTGGTTAGGAAGAACACTTCTACAGCCAGAGAGGTGAGAGGTCACACATGGTTTAGATGGTAAATATTTATGTCCCCTTAGTGGTTCATCACATCAGCAAAAGGTAATATGTTCCATCATCCATGTTTATTTACATTAGTGCAAATTGTCCACTGATATTGGTGTAATTTCCCACCCCTTTTGGCTGTATGAAAGTTAATTTCCCCCCAGACACACATTTGTTCTTTGCTATTATGGTCATTTATTTGTGATATTTACTTTTCCCCACATTCACCCCACCTCTTTACGTTGCTTATTTATATTCAGTGGCCTGACTGCATCCAGACTGTCAAAGGCCCATCCTGGTAGATCTCAACCTAATGCAGTTTGGAGTGATCAGATGACAGAAGTCACATTTAGGTGCCATAGATGCTCCATATTCATTACTTTTAATGTTTTATATAATATGACTAAATGTGTTTATTTCTGTGTTGCAGGGGCAGTCAAGAAATGGAACGGCAAGCCCACAGAACATGACATAAGCAGAGCTGTGGGAGACCACCTGAAGCCCCTGGTAGAGCCGGGGGTGGTGTTTACCACTCCACCACGCCTTCAGCAGGCTGGAAAAGTGGGATTGATACTGTTTTTCATACTAAGAGGGACCAAGAGTCTGTTGATTGGTCAGTCTTTGGGTTCATTTGTTGAAATCAAATCAAGCTTTATTTATACAGCACATTTCAGACATGGATGCAACACAATGGCTTCACAGGAAAAAAAAACAAAATAAACAAAAATATTTAGTACACAACAAACAGAAGATTAACAACTGAAAGACTAGTGAACATTAAGGAAATTCTATTGATTAAAATATTAATTGGATGGAATATCCAACCCAAAATATTAGCTTGTTTTTTTAGGAGGGGCTCTGAAAGACACTATGGGGGTGTCCACTGGAAGTTGACTAGTAACAACAACTGGGAAATAAGACACCCACCATGAGACCCACTAAATCTGCCCAAGAAGAGGGAAACAAAAGAAAAACCCACACCAAACTTAAAGACAGGTAAACCAAAAAGTTGGAGCAACTAAAGGTGTTGACTCTCCACATCTATCTAGACAACTGGAGCACTGGGCCAGACACTCAGTGGCCCACTGACTAACGAGGTGACACCAATCAGTGCTAACAGAGCTACGCAACGAGATGTTAAAGTCCAACCTCAAAACATAAATGGAAAAACCAAAGCCTGGAACACCTTCCCCCTTAAGAAAACAAACATATCATATTTTTGTTGGACACAGTTTGCTCACCACCAACATAAAACAACTTCAATTTCACATTATAATCAACTACAATGCTTCACCTTCACCAATATAAACATGGTGTCTACTGGCTGTCAACAATTAAAAACAAGAAAAAACACCTATTCCTAAATAACAATAAACAATCATGTTATTTTTTTCTCCTTTTTCTTTCTATAGAATCCTAAAACTCACTTGCTTCTAGAACTCTCGTCCTCTTGGAACGAGCCCAAACAAAACTCAAATCAAATTGTATTAGTCACATGCGCCGAATACAACAGTGAAATGCTTCCTTACGAGCCCCTAACCAACAGTGCAGTTTCAATACGGAAAAAAACAAGAAATAAAACTCCAATTTTACCTCACTGGTTAGAGGACAACCTGCAGAAGAGTCAGCTACATTTGGGAGTGATGCATTAAATTTAGGGGTCGCTAAACAAGGGAATGCAACACTTATTTGTCATCACTCATCGATATCATGCTAAAAAAAATTGTGAGAGAGGAGATGAGGTTGCACGTCCTGTTAAAACTAACAGCTCAAAAACCACACGGAATCTGGGAGTACATCCCTGGGAGTACATCCCTGGTTAGAGGACAATTTGTAGAAAACAGCACGCCACATTTTGAAGTGTTGCATTTTGATTCAAGTGGGTCACCAACGTGGTAAGTGTAACAAAACTCCTAATTGTCCCTAGACTTTCTAAGCAAACAGCTGGAGGCAGGGCTTTCTCCTGTAGATCTCCATTTGAATGGAATGGTCTGCCTATCCATGTGAGAGACGCAGACTCGGTCTCAACCTTTAAGTCTTTACTGAAGACTCATCTCTTCAGTAGGTCATATGATTGAGTGTAGTCTGGCCCAGGAGTGTGAAGGTAAACGGAAAGGCTCTGGAGCAACGAACCGTCCTTGCTGTCTCTGCCTGGCCGGTTCCCCTCTCTCCACTGGGAATCTCTGCCTCTAACCCTATTACAGGGGCTGAGTCACTGGCAAACTGGTGCTCTCTCATGCCGTCCCTAGGAGGGGTGCATCACTTGAGTGGGTTGTGTCACTGACGTGATCTTCCTGTCTGGGTTGGCGCTCCCCCTTGGGTTGTGCCGTGGCGGAGATCTTTGTGGGCTTTACTCGGCCTGGTCTCAGGATGGTAAGTTGGTGGTTGAAGATATCCCTCTAGCGGTGTGGGGGCTGTGCTTTGGCAAAGTGGGTGGGGTTATATCCTTCCTGTTTGGCCCCGTCCGGGGTTATCATCGGATGGGGCCACAGTGTCTCTTGACCCCTCCTGTCTCAGCCTCCAGTATTTATGCTGCAGTAGTTTATGTGTCAGGGGGCTAGGGTCAGTTTGATATATCTGCAGTACTTCTCCTGTCTTATCCGGTGTCCTGTGTGAATTTAAGTATGCTCTCTCTAATTCTTTCTTTCTCACTCTCGGAGGACCTGAGCCCTAGGACCAGGCCTCAGGACTACCTGGCACGATGACTCCTTGCTGTCCCCAGTCCACCTGGCCGTGTTGCTGCTCCAGTTTCAACTGTTCTGCCTGCGGCTATGGAACCCTGACCTGTTCACCGGATGTGCTACCTGTCCCAAACCTGCTGTTTTCAACTCTCTAGAGACAGCAGGAACGGAAGAGATACTCTTAATGATCGGCTATGAAAAGCCAACTGACATTTACTCCTGAGGTGTTGATCTGTTGCACCCTCAACAACTACTGTGATTATTATCATTCGACCATGCTGGTCATTTATGAACATCTTGGCCATGTTCTGTTATAATCTCCACCCGGCACTGCCAGAAAAGGGCTGGCCACCCCTCATGGCCTGGTTCTTCTCTAGGTTTCTTCCTAGGTTTTGGCCTTTCTAGGGAGTTTTTCCTAGCCACCATGCTTCTACACCTGCATTGCTTGCTGTTTGGGGTTTTAGGCTGGGTTTCTGTACAACACTTTGAGATATCAGCTGATATCAGAAGGGCTTTATAAATTAATTTGATTTGTTTGTCAATTTTTGTTAAATCACATAAATAGTACTCTTCCATTTCAGAGCCTGGATTTTTCCCCTGAGGCTAATATCCATTACATGTTGATATCAATTCATAAGTGGGCACACGTTTAGGATTCTACATTGTGAAATCATTACAATACTCCTACTACAATGTTAAAAAATTCTACATTGTGACATTAATTCATTGAAATCATGAAACAACTTCTTCATGTATGTTTTTTCTAATATTTGATCAGATCTTTTATCAGATTATCTCTGGTCACAGCTATGAGATTTCAATCCTGTGTATTCTCTGGTGTTGAGTCAGATCTCCAGATTGACGAAACCTCTTCCCACATTGACCACAGCTATAAGGTTTCTCTCCTGTGTGTATTCTCTGGTGGTATATCAGGCTGTGTGACTGAGTAAATCTCTTCCCACACTGATCACAGCTATAAGGTTTCTCTCCTGTGTGTGTTCTCTGGTGTAGAGTCAGGCTGTGTGACTGTAGTAAATCTCTTCCCACATTGATCACAGCTATAAGGTTTCTCTCCTGTGTGTGTTCTCTGGTGTAGAGTCAGGCTGCTAGATGTAGCAAATCTCTTCCCACATTGATCACAGCTATAAGGTTTCTCTCCTGTGTGTGTTCTCTGGTGTAGAGTCAGACTGCCAGATGTGCTCTTCCCACATTGATCACAGCTATAAGGTTTCTCTCCTGTGTGTGTTCTCTGGTGTAGAGTCAGTTCTGCCAGATGACTGAAACTCTTCCCACATTGATCACAGCTATAAGGTTTCTCTCCTGTGTGTGTTCTCTGGTGTAGAGTCAGGTGGCTAGATGTAGCAAATCTCTTCCCACATTGATCACAGCTATAAGGTTTCTCTCCTGTGTGTGTTCTCTGGTGTAGAGTCAGACTGCCAGATGAGTAAAACTCTTCCCGCATTGATCACAGCTATAAGGTTTCTCTCCTGTGTGTGTTCTCTTGTGCACTGTCAGTTCTCCAGATCGACTGAAACTCCTCCCGCATTGATCACAGCTATAAGGTTTCTCTCCTGTGTGTGTTCTCTGGTGTAGAGTCAGGTGGCTAGATGTAGCAAATCTCTTCCCACATTGATCACAGCTATAAGGTTTCTCTCCTGTGTGTGTTCTCTGGTGTAGAGTCAGACTGCCAGATGAAGTAAAACTCTTCCCACATTGATCACAGCTATAAGGTTTCTCTCCTGTGTGTGTTCTCTGGTGTAGAGTCAGACTGCCAGATGAAGTAAAACTCTTCCCACATTGATCACAGCTATAAGGTTTCTCTCCTGTGTGTGTTCTCTGGTGTAGAGTCAGATGGCAAGTTTGAACAAAACTCTTCCCACATTGATCACAGCTATAAGGTTTCTCTCCTGTGTGTGTTCTCTGGTGTAGAGTCAGACTGCCAGATGAAGTAAAACTCTTCCCACATTGATCACAGCTATAAGGTTTCTCTCCTGTGTGTGTTCTCTGGTGTAGAGTCAGGTTGCCAGATGTAGCAAATCTCTTCCCACATTGATCACAGCTATAAGGTTTCTCTCCTGTGTGTATTCTCTTGTGCACTGTCAGATCTCCAGATTGAGTAAAACTCTTCCCACATTGATCACAGCTATAAGGTTTCTCTCCTGTGTGTGTTCTCTGGTGTAGAGTCAGACTGCCAGATGAAGTAAAACTCTTCCCGCATTGATCACAGCTATAAGGTTTCTCTCCTGTGTGTGTTCTCTGGTGTATAGTCAGAGAGCTAGATGTGGTAAAACTCTTCCCACATTGATCACAGCTATAAGGTTTCTCTCCTGTGTGTATTCTCTTGTGCACTGTCAGATCTCCAGATGAAGTAAATCTCTTCCCACATTGATCACAGCTATAAGGTTTCTCTCCTGTGTGTGTTCTCTGGTGTAGAGTCAGATGGCAAGTTTGAACAAAACTCTTCCCACATTGATCACAGCTATAAGGTTTCTCTCCTGTGTGTGTTCTCTGGTGTACTGTCAGACTGCCAGATGAAGTAAAACTCTTCCCACATTGATCACAGCTATAAGGTTTCTCTCCTGTGTGTGTTCTCTGGTGTAGAGTCAGACTGCCAGATGAAGTAAAACTCTTCCCGCATTGATCACAGCTATAAGGTTTCTCTCCTGTGTGTGTTCTCTGGTGTACTGTCAGATCTCCAGATGAGTAAAATCTCTTCCCACATTGATCACAGCTATAAGGTTTCTCTCCTGTGTGTGTTCTCTGATGAATTTTAATGCCTGATGATGTGAATCTCTTCCCACAGTCAGAGCAGCAGTGAGTTCTCTTCCCTGTGGGTCTCTGTGGGTGTTTATTGAGGTGTTCTGATCTGGAGAGACTCTTCTCTGTCTCCTCAGCGTCATGAGGTTGTTGAGGCTCCCCAGAGGATCCACGATTGTCACGTCTCTCTCCTGTGTGAACAACAAAGTCAGACAGATGATTAAAGGCCCACAACAGCGATAATCCAGGGTAAAGGTTGATGCCAACAGCATAGCCATGATGTTGTACAACAATTGATGTCTGTAATGAATGTTAAAATTGTCTTAAAATGAGCAAGAAGTCATATTTTGTCTTGTTTTCACATTAGTAGTAACATCTAAGATTGTAGACTAGAAATAAGTTATTCATGTTGTTGAAACTCTAAACAGTGTGGTAGAAGACTTTTGGTCTACAATACAGGCCCCTTTGTGTTTTCTAAAATTGCGGCACGAGGGCAATTTGATTGCATAAACTCCTCCATGCTAATGAGGAAACCACTAGTTATGGATGTCGTATATCTGGTGTGACAAGAGATGAAAAGAATCTGCCCACTCCATCAAGCAATGGGGACAGCAACACAGGGCATTCACGGGACCTCATGGAACCATGGACCACACCTGCAGAAACTGGACAACAGGGGGAAGCAGAGGAGATACCTATCATAGACTTCTCCCAGCTGACGCTTGACATGCCACCTACGCCGCCTCAAGTGGTAGAAACAACCAGCTGGTATCATTAAGTAGAATCAGCCAACAGTAACACGGAAGCAGCAGAATGGGAGTTAGTAGTGCATGACCTAGATTTAGAATAAGAAGCTTCCATTTAGACACAGGTCTAAGATGACGTAATAAGCAATCTACCGTCCCAGTGTAAGCACTCAGTGTAAGCAATCTACAGTCCCCGAGTAAGCACTCAGTGTAAGCAATCTACAGTCCCCGAGTAAGCGGCCGGTGCAAGCAGCAGGGCAGTGTCAGTGTGAAAGTGTGGTTTAGCCACAGCTCCAGAAACTTGCGAACTTCCCCTGTAAAAAGGTATATAAAGAGAACAGAGATCATAAGAGAGGCATGATCCTCACTGACATATGAGACAGACTTCATATGGAGAATCATCATAGGTAAATTTACTATTGCACTATACGCTTTTTGTTAGACTAGAACAATATTTGAAACACAGGGGTCTTGACACCTCTTGATCACAGACAAAGCGGCAGTCAAACAGTGAGACATCAAAGTACAGATGTGATTAGCAATACAAGGAAACAGCCAAGTACCAGTTACAATATATTGAGTCTATGCATAGAGTTGTAAGTGAATAGTATTAGGATATATGCTTTTTGTTAGACTAGAACAATATTTGAAACACAGGGGTCTTGACACCTCTTGATCACAGACAAAGCGGCAGTCACACAGAAGTGTTAATGCATTTAAAGTTTTGCAATATTATCTGGCATAGCTTAAAGCATTAAGGATTGATTGAGCATTATTGATGTATTAGGAAACTGTAGAACCATTGAATTGTAATAATGTGTATAAGACAAAAAACAGAGTGACTTTAATAAAAGCTTGAAACTTTGACAACTAGGCCAGATTAACGATCTGGAGAGCAAACGCCTTTGACACTCTCACTGAACAGAAAGTGACCCTGGTTATAGGTTAAAGTGATTGCACTAAAGAATATTTGGGGCGGCAGGGTAGCCTTGTGGTTAGAGCGTTGGACTAGTAACCTGAAAGGTTGCAAGTTCGAACCCCCGAGCTGACAAGGTACAAATCTGTTCCTAGGCCGTCATTGAAAATAAGAATTTGTTCTTAACTGACTTGCCTAGTAAAATAAAGGTAAAATAAAAATTAAAAAATGTCATTGTGTGGACAATAATATATTTTTAGGAGAGTCAAAATATATAACAATACTAGTTTCCAAGTGACTACTAGCTGACGAGCATAATAATCAATAGAAGAAGTTATTAGGTATTGATATATACAGAGGTAAAGAAACTTGAAGGTAAGGAAATATAGGAGGAATCCATAACACTCAGAATATTTAAATAGGAGTATATCTATCCAAGACCTCATACTAGACCGGAAAATAAGGGAGTGACAACGTGAACGAAGGAACAAACCCAACTCACGCGAAGGGCCATTACGAAGAAATAGAAGGGTTGGTAGGGCCGCACGGCTAGGCCCTTGTTACACCGCAGTAACTAAAATCCTAAAGTACTCTGCCCAGCCAGAAGACGGGGTAGAGGCATTTGCTGCAGGTATTAGGCAAAAGTCAGCACCGTGACACTGGTAATGAGGAAACCACTAGTTATGTAGTATATCTGGTAATGAGGAAACCACTAGTTATGGATGTAGTATATCTGGTAATGAGGAAACCACTAGTTATGGATGTAGTATATCTGGTAATGAGGAAACCACTAGTTATGGATGTAGTATATCTGGTAATGAGGAAACCACTAGTTATGGATGTAGTATATCTGCCAGGAGCAAAAATGGTGAGCAAAGATTTTCGTTTTTCACAATGTATTCTGAATGTGAATGGGGGAAAACTCAGGGAAGTAACCTCCATTTCCAGGTTGCTTATGAGAGCATTTCACACTACTTTGGGTGTTAATTGTAAGGATCGATTGAATGTCCTGCTTAATATAATGTTTGTGTCATCATCGCAAATCAAATAACACTTCAACCAGTAAAATGCTTTTTGGTTTTCCAATCAACCTGACAATGAGGGTTTGTACACTGTTATCCATATTGGCCCACAACTTCACCTAACAACAAATATACCTGTAATGAACGAAGAAGCACTTTGGTTGTTGTTGCATGACATACTGTTGGTCAAAAAAAGTATTTAGTCAGCCACCAATTGTGCAAGTTCTCCCACTTAAAAATATGAGAGGCCTGTAATTTTCATCATAGGGACACTTCAACTGTGACAGACAAAATGAGAGAATATACTATATATCCTAGAAACCTGGTTAAACTATCATTATGACATCATGGATTAATTCTAGAATATACTATATAGCCTAGAAAACTGGTTAAATTATCATTATGACCTCATGGATGGCCAGTCCTTGTATTCATAGTGTAGTGAATTCAGGGAGAGGCCCTGAGCTGAACTCAAACCTGGGTCCAGCGACTGTCAAGTCAACACCTTTTAACTGTTACGCCAAGATGTCTGAACTTCTTGACGAGGTCGCTAGGTGTTGGGTTAAGGTTTCTACAATATCGTTCTCTATGAATTTGAGAGTGGTTACACTTCTCCTTCCCCCATCCCTCAGCTGTTAACCAAGTCTCTGGGCAGCCATTTTGTTGCTGTTTAAAAACCCCACACAACCCAGCAATCTGCAGTTCAAACCATAACAAATCTCTCATTCCACCACTATTTTGGTAATAAAATTATGGGTTTGGATACATGTAACTACAGACAGACCTATGGATGCAAGTACTGACCATCCATGATATCAACATTATAGTTTTAACCATGTTGAGGCAGAAGGGTAGCCTAGTGGTTAGAGCGTTGGACTAGTAACCGGTTGCAAGTTCACATCCCCGAGCTGACATGGTACAAATCTGTCTTAACTGCTATACAGTGTTGATTTACATTGTTTCTAAACATTATAGTAAAAAAAGCTTATTTGGGGTTCTGATGGGGTACAACAGTTGAACTCAGCTCATGAGGCATGTGTTATATTCTTCAAGAATCAATGGCTGTAAATAAATAATTTAAAAGTCACAATATGGATGTAGCGATTGCAGATTTCCACCTTAACACCAAACATCAGTTCAACTGCAGAGTTTGTGCCTCTGTTGTTAAGACAGTACTTACCAGTGTTAATCAGGGAACGGTTTCTAAAAACCATCTTATGGCTAAATTCATCGTTAGAACCATTGGATGCCTTAAGATGCGTTTGGGAAACCGGGCCCAGATATCCAGGTTCCTCCTCTTCTTCCTCCTCCTTTTTCGATGTAAAAGTAATCTCCTCCCCCCTCTTTCCTTCACGCCATAAACTGCATCATCCTCCTCTTTCACTCTGAACGCTCCTTTCTTTCACAGTAACACTCATCCTCTTCTCTTTTCACTCTGAACGCGTCCTCCTCTTCTTTCACAGTAACGGCCCCACTCCCTACTTCTTGTTTTACTGTGATATCTTCCTCGTCTTTCACTCTGAACGCGTCCTCCTCTTCTTTCACAGTAACGGCCCCACTCCCTACTTCTTGTTTTACTGTGATATCCTTCTCTTCATTAGAAGGAGAGTAGCTTAGTGACCGCATGGTCGGGGATGTTAGCTAGGCTAATGCTAACTTAACCACCCCGCTAGCTGACTAATAACAACAACAGCATAAATATGAAATTAAATCGGATAACTAACTAGACGACAGAAGTGGGTTTAAAACACAGTGGCTAATATACACTAAAGCGTCTAAAGAGCTTTATTGGTTCGGCTATTTGTCTAGCAAGCTACCGAGGTGGCTAACTTACTGTTGTTGTTGAAAGAAGCGTTCCGTCCACTAGATTATACGTCACACCAACAGCATAACCATAAATTCCCAGACCGCATCGGCTGACTGGAGTGGGTAACGCAGTTGAGTAAAATGTAGATTTTATCTTCAGATAACAAGTTAAAGTGTACGAAGCATGAGTTTTAACTCACCAGTGTAACAATACAGTGTGGTTAAAGACTTAGTAAGCTAATTGTAATCACGATATGGTTACCTATAAGAACAAACAATGTTTTTGCGTTATTACATATTTATTAACTTATTTTGTGACTCTTCCAAACTACACACAATGCAGTATTTCTCAACGTCATATGGATGATCTTCTCTGTGCTACTGAGTTTGTTTGCCAGTGTAACGGTGTAACGAAGTTACATGTTTAAAATATTTGTATCCTCTATTTAACGAGGCAATTCATTTAAGAACAGTGCCTTAGACCGCTGCCCCGCTCGTGTGATAAAGGTATAGGATTCTGGGTAATCCACAGCAGATTTATGGAGAACTTGAAAATTGAGTGGTCCTGGGATAGAAATGTATAAAATTGACATTACATAATTAAATCCACGTTTTAAATCATACATTAGCAATTTATGTTTTAGTAACTACTGTTGTTGGTTTGGTGTCAAGTCAGCCTCTCTTTATATGTTATTTGCCAAATCTCTGTTTTCCATGTGGGTTTTATGCTAAAGATCCCTCTTTCAAGTTGGTATCTAACTGGAAAATGCATCTTCTTTTAGGAGTGCTATTTTTACCCTGTCGACTACTGATCATTCATCCACACTGTGTGTCTCATCAATGCAGGTCATTTATGACAAATGTATAAAGTACATGTTTTATAAACTCATGAACACCAGCCAGTTTATCAGCCCGGTTTTGTTAGTTTAGGTGTATTATACTTCTTCGCCACCAGAGGGGGACTTTGAGTAATATTTCAGGTTAATTTGATATTTTTTTATACTAAAATGGATGACAGTTTATTCTGATGTAGTGAATATGAGACACATGGAAACAATTGATTAATTTATTATAGTAAATTAGGAATTAGTAGGAATTGT
The DNA here is from genome assembly GCF_034236695.1 of Oncorhynchus nerka. Lineage (NCBI taxonomy): Eukaryota > Metazoa > Chordata > Actinopteri > Salmoniformes > Salmonidae > Oncorhynchus > Oncorhynchus nerka. The sequence continues at coordinate 6,953 of NW_027039226.1, read as the reverse complement.
TAAATCCACTATACGATCACAATGACTTTGATAGACATTTCAACTGTTTTTTTGTTAGTATATTACAGGGCAGATGAATGTAGAATTGCTGTGGGAGTGGTATTTATATCCCGTCACTACTGATCATTCATCCATACTGTGTGTGTCCCATCATTGCAGCTTTGGAAATAAATTAACTATCCATTCATTGCTCCTTCCTGTGTTGACTCACTGACTTGAGAGACGGGACCAGGAAGGTCACACTAGGTCGATATCAAGCTCAAGCTTGCAAACGTTAAACACACCTCCATCTCCATGAACTACATCACACCTGCCCAGAACCACTAGAACACACCCCCATCTCCATGAACTACATCACACCTGCACAGACCCACTAGAACACACCTCCATCTCCATTAACTACATCAACCTGCCCAGACCCCCTGCACCTGACCCAGACCCACTAGAACACACCCCCATCTCCATTAACCCACTAGAACACACCTCCATCTCCATTAACTCATCACCCTGCCCAGAACCACTAGAACACACCTCCATCTCCATTAACAACATCACACCACCATGCCCAGACCCACTAGAACACACCTCCATCTCCATGTTTTGAAATATACAGACTCGGATCAAAAGTCATTTTAGAATTTGTAAACTTTAGTCTCTTGTATAATAAGGGACTTTCATTTATCCCAACATCACAGGCCACAGACATTGATACAGTTCAAGACTTCCAAAAGTTTTTTAATGGGGTTTCTCCCTGTGCACCTGCAATTGAAATCCATTAAATGAGACAAGTTACCAGACAGGACATATTGCTGATGCTCTTCCCATTGATAACCTGAATGACAATTAACTTGTGGGTGGTGGTGGTGATGAAGACGGCCTTTGGATGACGTCGTCCATCGGGATTCCCCCAAGAAAGAAGACGCTCTGGATTGATCATTGGGGTCAGATGTGGAGGAGGAGGTTGATCATCAGGAGTCAGATGTGAAGGAGGAGGTTGATCATCAGTAGTCAGATGTGGAGGTATTGGAGGCCATATCAGGAGTCAGATGTGAAGGAGGGGTTGATCATCAGGAGTCAGATGTGAGGGATTGAAATCATTAGTCAGATGTGGAGGAGGAGGTTGATCATCAGGAGTCAGATGTGAAGGAGGAGGTTGATCATCAGGAGTCAGATGTGGAGGAGGAGGTTGATCATCAGGAGTCAGATTGATGAGTCAGATGTGAGGAGGTTGATCATCAGGAGTCAGATGTGAAGGAGGAGGTTGATCATCAGGAGTCAGATGTGAGGGAGGAGGTTGATCATCAGGAGTCAGATGTGGAGGAGGAGGTTGATCATCAGGAGTCAGATGTGAAGGAGGAGGTTGATCATCAGGAGTCGGATGTGATCATCAGGAGTCAGATGTGGAGGAGGAGGTTGATCATCAGTGAACCTCTAGGATTGTGGCTGGGCTGGCGTTTCCACTTCCAGCTTGGTCATATATTTTGATACTTTGAATGTTGATATTGTGAACATACGTTATATATTTGTACCTCCTGTTTCAGGAAGTGATGTCACTGAGTACTGCTCCTATATATACCGTGCATTCGGAAAGTATTCAGACCCTTTCACTTTTTCCACATTTTGTTACTTTACAGCCTTATTCTGACATGGATTAAATATCTACACACAATATCCCACAATGACATCACAATAACCCATAACTACAAAGCAAAAACAGGTTTTTATAACAGGTTTTTATAAATGATAAATAAAAAAATAGATTTTCTTTCAAAAACAAGGATATTTCTAAATGACCCCAAACTTTTGGACGGTAGTGTATATCTACATGATGTATTGAAGGGAGAGGAGGATGTTACAGTAAAACAAGTAGAAGGTGATGCTGTTACAGTGAAAGAAGAGAAAGACGTTTCAGTGAAAGAAGAGAAAGACGTTTCAGTGAAAGAAGAGAAAGACGTTTCAGTGAAAGAAGAGAAAAACGTTTCAGCGAAAGAAGAGGAAGACACGTTCAGAGTGAAAGAGGAGGAGGATGTTACATTAAAAGAAGAGGAGGATGCCGTTTTTGGTGTGGAGGAGGAGGGGGAGATTACTGTCACATTGGAGGAAGAAGAGGAGGTTGGTGATCTGTTTAACACCAGTAAGTACCGTCTCTGCAGTCGTTGAACCAATATGCAGTAAAAGGGTTCTACACTTTAATGTTGTTCTGTAGGAATGGCTGAAGCTTCACTGTAACGTGTAGAACATCAAGAGTGGACCATCAACAAAACGTTAACAATTGATCAAATGCATCCAATGACAATGTCTGAAATACTGTACTCCCCAATATCTCCTATTAGATTAGCCCAGGAGGGGCTATCAGCAGTTGTTACATCCATTTTGGGACTTGTACATTAATGATATGTACCCATTGTTTCTTGAAGAAATCACTTATAAATGCCTCATGAGCTTAGGTCAACTGTCGTACCCCATCAGAACCCAAAATATAAGCTTTTTTTCATGCCAATGTCATTAGTAAATGTAAACAAACACTGTATATTCTCAAAACATGATTCATTAATTTGAGTCTCAAGCATTTCTAAAACATTTAACATTTTCATTTAATTCTTTAAAACAAATCTAATTTAGAATAAGTAACGTAACAAAATGTGTAAAAAGGGAAGCGGTCTGAACTTAATGAATGCACTAGGGCCCCAACTAAAACAAATCTTGGGTCAACCAAGAATCATCTTTTCTTTCTACCAACCGATTGGGAGAAATGTTATAAACGTGTATTTTTACATATATAGACACATCCCATGTGGTTTTTAATCAAATCAACTATATGTACTGAACTGGTCTGATGCTTTAAGCACGCTGTTTGATTAAATAATTAAAACACACATATGACTCGGGAACCAGAGATCAAGATAGCCTAACCATCAGAAAAAAACTCTTCCTCCTCCCGCTGCTGCTGGCCTTCGTAAATTCTGACGTTATGCTCCTATAGTTTCTGGTAATAGACTACACCAGCAGTCGTTATGCTCCTATAGTTTCTGGTAATAGGCTACACCAGTAGTCGTTATGCTCCTATAGATTCCTATAGATCTTTGCACCAGTGTGGCTATAGTGGCTAACGCCCTTGTTCCGAAGCTAGCACCAGTTAGCCTCGAGCCAGGTGCATCTCCCGGCTAGCAAACAAAATTACTCCAGCTACAGTACCTCTTTTGCCAATTGGCCTGGACCCTTTGTCAACACGGAGCCCCGCCGATCAATCACGACTGGTCTGCCGACGTAATTCTGTCCGATGTGCCCTCAACCGGCCTTTGCAGGACGTCCGTGACTCCCTTGACCCGAAGCTAGCACCAGTTAGCCTTGAGCCAGGCGCATCTCCCGGCTAGCGTAGTAACGACTACCTAACGGCTTCCCTGGTTCATATATTCCTGTTCACTGGACCCTATGATCATTTGTCTACATAGCTGATGCCTGCTGGATTGTTCATTAATCATGGGTCTCCATTTTGTTTTTTGTTTATCTGTCGGCCACAGTCTCGAACTCAGGCCCTGTGTGTAGTTAACTGACCCTCTCTGCCCATTCATTGCCATTTTACCTGTTGTCTTAGATGATTAACTGTTGTTGTCTTACCCGTTGTTGTCTTAGCTAGCTCTCCCAATCAACACCTGTGATTGCTTTATGCCTCGCTTTATGTCTTTATGTTAGGTACAACCCTAAATCCGTAAACATGGGCACCCTCATAGATATTATCCTGACCAACTTGCCCTCCAAATACACTTCTGCTGTTTTCAATCAGGATCTCAGCGATCATTGCCTGCATCCGTTATGGGTCCGCGGTCAAACGACCACCCCTCATCACTGTCAAACGCTCCCTAAAACACTTCTGCAAGCAGGCCTTTCTAATCGACCAGGCCTGGGTATCCTGGAAGGATTTTGACCTCATCCCGTCAGTAGAGGATGCCTCGTTGTTCTTTAAAAATAATTTCCTCACCACCTTAAATAAGCATGCCCCTTTCAAAAAATGTAGAACTAAGAACAGATATAGACCTTGGTTCACTCCAGACCTGACTGCCCTCGACCAGCACAAAAACATCCTGTGGCGTACTGCACTAGCATCGAATAGTCCCCGCGATATGTAACTTTTCAGAGAAGTCAGGAACCAATACACACAATCAGTTAGGAAAGCAATGGCTAGCTTTTTCAAACATACATTTTTATCCTGTAGCTCGAATTCCAAAAAGTTTTGGGAGACTGTAAAATCCATGGAGAATAAGAGCACCTCATCCCAGCTGCCCACTGTACTGAGGCTAGGAAACACTGTCACCACCGATAAACCAAACTGTTTCTGAAAGATTGGAAAAACTGGAAACACAGCTGGCTATAGATGCACTACCGTATCAAAGCAACTAAGAAATACCCTCTCTTTCTAAAATTGATCTGTCATCCCCCTCTTCAAAGGGGGATGAAAGCTTCCGCGGTCATCCCCCTCTTCAAAGGGGTGACAAACTGTTAGACCTAGGTCCATCCTGCCATCCTGCCCTGCCTTTCTAAAGTCTTCGAATGCCAAGTTAACAAACAGATCACTGACCATTTCGAATCCCACTGTACCTTCTCCGCTGTACAATCCAGTTTCCGAGCTGGTCACGGGTCACCTCAGCCACGCTCAAGGTACGAAACGATATCATAACCACCATCGATAAAAGACAGTACTGTGCAGCAGTCTTCATCGACCTGGCCAAGGCTTTCGACTCAATCAACAACCGATCGCTGCCCGCACCCCCCGGACTAGCACCACTACTCTGGACTGTTCTGACTTAGAATACGTGGACAACAACAATTACCGAGGTGTCTCCAATCCAAAATTAAATCTAGAATCGGCTTCCTATTTCTCAACAAAGCCTCCTTCACTCACGGTGCCAAACATACCCTCGTAAAACTGACTATCCTACCGATCCTTGACCTTGGCGATGTCATTTACAAAATAGCCTCCAACACTTTACTCAGCAAACTGGTTGCAGTCTATCACAGTGCCATCCGTTTTGTCACCAAAGCCCCATATACCACCCACCACTGCGACCTGTCGGCTGTCCGCTGGCCCTCGCTACATATTCGTCGCCAAACCCGTTGGCTCCAGGTCATCTCTAAGTCTTTGCTAAGTAAAGCTCTGCCTTAACTCAGTTCACTGGTCACCATAGCAACACCCACCCGTACAAAACTCCCGTAGTCTAATTCACAGAAAACATGCTGAAAAGTAGTGATGGGGAAACAAAGCTTCCTGAAGCATTGGCTCTTTTCCAGACAATTGTATCAACAACAAAAAAAGCCAACCAGCACCGAGACCATTTTGAACCAAACTAACAAAACTGAAACGTGTTTGCAGATCAAAAGATCAGAGACATAGAGAATGATGGGAGAAAATTAATCTTCAAAAGTCATTGATCAATGCTGATAAAGGGACACACTGCTTAAATAATAACGAGTCGTTATTTATGATGTAAGGTGATTTGAAGATCCGTCAGTTGGCAGTCGCCTGCAGTGTCAAACAAGCACAATACCAAACCAATCAGGTGGTTGTTCGATGAAACGAAGCCTCAGACGTCATTGATCACGTGCTGCTGATAAAGTGATACAGGCATCAGCACACTGCTTTGAAGTTTACTGCTGAGCGATTTGGACGCATGCCTCGTACCTCCGGTATCAAACATAACATCCCCATTGAAAAGTTGACAAAACAAAACGGAGCAAGCAGGTTGATTTCCTCTGTCGTTTTGATCCCACGGCAAGAAAGCACCAGAGCCTACCGTGTTAACGCGTTCCACACAGTTCATATGAGATGAAGCTTGAGCTCGATATCAACCTATCGAGCTAGTGTGACCTTCCTGGTCTCTCAAGTCAGTGAGTCAACACAGGAAGGTGCAATGGATGGATAGTTAATTTATTTCCAAAGCTGCAATGATGGGACACACACAGTATGGATGAATGATCAGTAGTGACGGGATATAAATACCACTCCCACAGCAATTCTACATTAATCTGCCCTATAATATACTAACAAAAAAAAACAGTTTAAATGTCTATCAAAGTCATTGTGATCGTATAGTCGATTTAACAATTCCTACTAATTCCTAATTTACTATAATAAAAATAAATACATTATTTCCATGTGTCTCATATTCACTACATCAGAATAAACTGTCATCCATTTTAGTATCAAAAAATTATCAAATCAACCTGAAATATTACTCAAAGTCTCCCTCTGGTGGAGAAGAAGTATAATACACCTAAACTAACAAAACCGGGCTGATAAACTGGCTGGTGTTCATGAGTTTATAAAACATGTACTTTATACATTTGTCATAAATTACCTGCTTTGATGAGACACACAGTGTGGATGAATGATCAGTAGTCGACAGGGTAAAAATAGCACTCCTAAAAGAAGATGCATTTTCCAGTTAGATACCAATTTGAAAGAGGGATCTTTAGCATAAAACCCACATGGAAAACAGAGATTTGGCAAATAACATATTTTTATTTTACCTTTATTTAACTAGGCAAGTCAGTTAAGAACAAATTCTTATTTTCAATGACGGCCTAGTGGGTTAACTGCCTGTTCAGGGGCAGAACGACAGATTTGTACCTTGTCTGCTCAGGGGTTTGAACTTGCAACCTTCCGGTTACTAGTCCAACGCTCTAACCACTAGGCTACGCTGCCGCCCCACAGACCAAACCAACAACAGTAGTTACTAAAACATAAATTGCTAATGTATGATTTAAAACGTGGATTTAATTATGTAATGTCAATTTTATACATTTCTATCCCAGGACCACTCAATTTTCAAGTTCTCCATAAATCTGCTGTGGATTACCCAGAATCCTATACCTTTATCACACGAGCGGGGCAGCGGTCTAAGGCACTGTTCTTAAATGAATTGCCTCGTTAAATAGAGGATACAAATATTTTAAAC
>NW_027039225.1:0-50862 GCF_034236695.1 Oncorhynchus nerka | reverse complement strand
CATCTCCACCTCCACCACCACCTCCACCATCCCCATTACCACCACAACCACCATCACTACCACCACCACCATCCCCATTACCACCACCTCCACCATCACCACCACCTCCACCATCCCCAACCACCACCTCCACAACCACCACAACCACCACCTCACCACAACCACCACCATCCACCACAACCACCACAACCACCTCCACCACCACCACCATCACCACAACCTCCACCACAACCACCATCACCACAACCACCACCACCTCCACCACCGAGCTACATATCAGTCTCCTTGACCAATACAGCACATTTTACATATAAAGAGGACCAAATCTGATATAGAACATTCACCACACTGACACTTCTCTTACAAACTTATTACCAGAAATATGCTGTGTGTGATTGTGTAGTGGTGTGTGTGTGCACATGTACCAGTGGTGTGTGTGTGTGTGTGTGTAGTGGTGTGTGTGTAGTGGTGTGTGTGTAGTGGTGTGTGTGTGCCACTGACCTGGTAGCTGTCCAGGGCTCTCTGTAGCCAGCGTGCTGACACACAGCCGATCCAGACAGATAGAACAGCCTCCACCAGCACAGGCAGAGTCCCAGAGTCCCACACCTGCTTCACACACACCTGCAGCCTGCGCGAGTGACCCTGAGAACACACACACCATCCATATAACCTGCTTAACACACACCTGCAGCCTGCGCGAGTGACCCTGAGAACACACACACCATCCATATAACCTGCTTAACACACACCTGCAGCCTGCGCACACACACCATCCATATAACCTGAGTGACCCCTGAGAACACACACACCATCCATATAACCTGCTTAACACACACACCTGCAGCCTGCGAATGAGTGACCCTGAGAACACACACACCATCCATATAACCTGCTTAACACACACCTGCAGCCTGCGCGAGTGACCCACCTGAGAAGAACACACACACCATCCATTAACCATATAACCTGCCTGCTTAACACACACCTGCAGCCTGCGCGAGTGACCCTGAGAACACACACACCATCCATATAACCTGCTTAACACACACCTGCAGCCTGCGCGAGTGACCCTGAGAACACACACACCATCCATATAACCTGCTTAACACACACCTGCAGCCTGCGCGAGTGACCCTGAGAACACACACACCATCCATATAACCTGCTTAACACACACCTGCAGCCTGCGCGAGTGACCCTGAGAACACACACACCATCCATATAACCTGCTTAACACACACCTGCAGCCTGCGCGAGTGACCCTGAGAACACACACACCATCCATATAACCTGCTTAACACACACCTGCAGCCTGCGCGAGTGACCCTGAGAACACACACACCATCCATATAACCTGCTTAACACACACCTGCAGCCTGCGCGAGTGACCCTGAGAACACACACACCATCCATATAACCTGCTTAACACACAGACGGCCAATTACAATGAAGATAAACACAGAAGAAAAACGGTGAAATTAGACGGAGCTCATCTTTTCCATTCATAACTGGATCTATACAACCGATGTCGTGGGACGTGGTTTCATCTTGACATCACTCTACTTTAAAGGGCTGAAAACATCTGACAAACTAACAGACTCCTCCAGTCTGATGTCCTTCCCTGTCCTGTTACCTGTCTGAGCTGGAACACTCCTCCAGTCTGATGTCCTTCCCTGTCCGGTTACCTGTCTGAGCTGGAACACTCCTCCAGTCTGATGTCCTTCCCTGTCCTGTTACCTGTCTGACCTGGAACACTCCTCCAGTCTGATGTCCTTCCCTGTCCTGTTACCTGTCTGAGCTGGAACACTCCTCCAGTCTGATGTCCCTCCCTGTCCTGTTACCTGTCTGAGCTGGAACACTCCTCCAGTCTGATGTCCTTCCCTGTCCTGTTATCTGTCTGACCTGGAACACTCCTCCAGTCTGATGTCCTTCCCTGTCCTGTTACCTGTCTGACCTGGAACACTCCTCCAGTCTGATGTCCTTCCCTGTCCTGTTACCTGTCTGAGCTGGAACACTCCTCCAGTCTGATGTCCTGTCCTGTTACCTGTCTGACCTGGAACACTCCTCCAGTCTGATGTCCTTCCCTGTCCTGTTACCTGTCTGACCTGGAACACTCCTCCAGTCTGATGTCCTTCCCTGTCCTGTTACCTGTCTGACCTGGAACACTCCTCCAGTCTGACGTCTTTCCCTGTTACCTGTCTGACCTGGAACACTCCTCCAGTCTGATGTCCTTCCCTGTCCTGTTACCTGTCTGACCTGGAACACTCCTCCAGTCTGATGTCCTTCCCTGTCCTGTTACCTGTCTGAGCTGGAACACTCCTCCAGTCTGATGTCCTTCCCTGTCCTGTTACCTGTCTGACCTGGAACACTCCTCCAGTCTGATGTCTTTCCCTGTTACCTGTCTGACCTGGAACACTCCTCCAGTCTGATGTCCTTCCCTGTCCTGTTACCTGTCTGACCTGGAACACTCCTCCAGTCTGATGTCCTTCCCTGTTACCTGTCCCTGTTCCAGTCTGATGTCTGTCCTGACCTGCTGAGAACACTCCTCCAGTCTGATGTCCTTCCCTGTCCTGTTACCTGTCTGACCTGGAACACTCCTCCAGTCTGATGTCTTTCCCTGTTACCTGTCTGACCTGGAACACTCCTCCAGTCTGATGTCCTTCCCTGTCCTGTTACCTGTCTGACCTGGAACACTCCTCCAGTCTGATGTCCTTCCCTGTCCTGTTACCTGTCTGACCTGGAACACTCCTCCAGTCTGATGTCCTTCCCTGTCCTGTTACCTGTCTGACCTGGAACACTCCTCCAGTCTGATGTCCTTCCCTGTTACCTGTCTGACCTGGAACACTCCTCCAGTCTGATGTCCTTCCCTGTTACCTGTCTGAGCTGGAACACTCCTCCAGTCTGATGTCCTTCCCTGTTACCTGTGTGACCTGGAACACTCCTACAGTCTGATGTCCTTCCCTGTCCTGTTACCTGTCTGAGCTGGAACACTCCTCCAGTACCGATGTCCTTCCCAGGATGCATCTCTACATCAGAGTAGTCCCCCTGCTCATTCAGCTCCTGGATAGAAACCCACAGCTCAATACGACGAGACACCTCACTCCACCTGCAGGGACAAATCACATGGCACTTATTTGTCACACATTTATTTGTGACCTGCGCTGAATACAGCAGGTGTAGACCTTACCGTGAAATGTTTACTTACAAGCCCTAACTTACACACAACAAGCAAGTGTGTGTGTGTGTGGTGCATGCCTTTATGCATCCTTGAGATGATACAATATGTATGTGCTCTACACACGGTGTGTGTACCTGTCTCGTAGGGTGCGTGTCTTGGCCAGCAGTGCGTCCAGCTCCCAGAGAGAGCGTCCGTTCCCGGCACAGCGGTGACCCCACACCTCGATGGCCAGCGCCCCGTCTGCGATGAACTCTAAAAACTCCTCTGTCACATGGACCACACACTCCTACACACAGAGAGATACTATATCAACCATCAACGATGAACAGATCACACACTCCTACACACAGAGAGATACTATATCAACCATCAACGATGAACAGATCACACACAGAGAGATACTATATCAAACATCAGCGATGAGCAGATCACACACTCCTACACACAGAGAGATACTATATCAAACATCAACGATGAGCAGATCACACACTCCTACACACAGAGAGATACTATATCAAACATCAGCGATGAGCAGAAACATGAGACTAATGTGACATATGGGCCCTGGTCTAAAGTAGTCAACTGTATAGGGAACAGAGTGCCATTTGGGATGCAGAGATATTCTAACCAGAATCCTCAGCGTTAGTGTCAGTGACAGCCAGCAGAGGATGATGTGAAAGAACTTTTCCAAAATTCATTGGTTTCCCAGAAATCCCAGTTGAAGAGTCCCAGATTCCTCCAATGGGGATTTCTGGAAACCTGGGAAGTTGAGGAAAGTCACCATAATGTTGTAACCCTACGTTCCCTACCTTGCAGTGGTCGAAGCGGACGGTGAACTGGGCGTCGGGGGTGCGGGGCGTGGTTGGCGTGTCTGGGCTGACCATGGGCGGGGCCACCGTAGGCTCCGCCCCCTCCCAGAAGGTGTACTGGCAGAAGACGAAGTTGGACAGGTTGAGAGGCAGCCCCGTGGCCTCCCTGATACGCACCTGTAGTAGAAAAACACCACGAAGAAGACGACGTTATTGTCCAATCTACACAGATCCACTGTTCTCCTGCCTATTCCAAATCCTCCAAAAGACACAGACACATACTGAGAGCTATACATACTGAAGAGTTCTATATACTGAGAGTTATATATACTGAGAGTTATACATACTGAGAGTTATACATACTGAGAGTTATACATACTGAGAGTTATACATACTGAGAGTTATACATACTGAGGACAGTTCTATATACTGAGAGCTATACATACTGAGAGTTATACATACTGAGAGTTATACATACTGAGAGTTATACATACTGAGAGTTATACATACTGAGAGCTATACATACTGAGAGTTATACATACTGAGAGTTATACATACTGAGAGTTATACATACTGAGAGTTATACATACTGAGAGCTATACATACTGAGAGCTATACATACTGAGAGCTATACATACTGAGAGTTATACATACTGAGAGCTATACATACTGAGGACAGTTCTATATACTGAGAGCTATACATACTGAGAGCTATACATACTGAGAGTTATACATACTGAGAGTTATACATACTGAGAGTTATACATACTGAGAGTTATACATACTGAGAGTTATACATACTGAGAGCTATACATACTGAGAGCTATACATACTGAGAGTTATACATACTGAAGAGTTCTATATACTGAGAGCTATACATACTGAGAGTTATACATACTGAGAGTTATACATACTGAGAGTTATACATACTGAGAGCTATACATACTGAGAGCTATACATACTGAGAGCTATACATAATGAGAGCTATACATACTGAGAGCTATACATACTGAGAGTTATACATACTGAGAGCTATACATACTGAGAGTTATACATAATGAGAGCTATACATACTGAGAGCTATACATACTGAGAGTTATACATACTGAGAGCTATACATACTGAGAGCTATACATACTGAGAGTTATACATACTGAGAGCTATACATACTGAGAGCTATACATACTGAAGAGTTCTATATACTGAGAGCTATACATACTGAGAGTTATACATACTGAGAGCTATACATACTGAGAGCTATACATACTGAGAGTTATACATACTGAGAGCTATACATACTGAGAGTTATACATACTGAGAGCTATACATACTGAAGAGTTCTATATACTGAGAGCTATACATACTGAGAGTTATACATACTGAGAGCTATACATACTGAGAGTTATACATACTGAAGAGTTCTATATACTGAGAGCTATACATACTGAGAGTTATACATACTGAGAGTTATACATACTGAGAGCTATACATACTGAGAGCTATACATACTGAGAGCTATACATACTGAGAGCTATACATACTGAAGAGTTCTATATACTGAGAGCTATACATACTGAGAGTTATACATACTGAGAGCTATACATACTGAGAGCTATACATACTGAAGAGTTCTATATACTGAGAGCTATACATACTGAGAGTTATACATACTGAGAGCTATACATACTGAGAGCTATACATACTGAGAGTTATACATACTGAGAGTTATACATACTGAAGAGTTCTATATACTGAGAGCTATACATACTGAGAGTTATACATACTGAAGAGTTCTATATACTGAGAGTTATACATACTGAGAGCTATACATACTGAGAGTTATACATACTGAGAGTTATACATACTGAAGATTCTATATACTGAGAGTTATACATACTGAAGAGTTCTATATACTGAGAGCTATACATACTGAGAGCTATACATACTGAGAGCTATACATACTGAGAGCTATACATACTGAGAGCTATACATACTGACAGCTATACATACTGAAGAGTTCTATATACTGAGAGTTATACATACTGAGAGCTATACATACTGAGAGTTATACATACTGAAGAGTTCTATATACTGAGAGTTATACATACTGAGAGCTATACATACTGAGAGTTATACATACTGAAGAGTTCTATATACTGAGAGTTATACATACTGAGAGCTATACATACTGAGAGTTATACATACTGAGAGCTATACATACTGAGAGCTATACATACTGAAGAGTTCTATATACTGAGAGCTATACATACTGAGAGTTATACATACTGAGAGCTATACATACTGAGAGCTATACATACTGAGAGTTATACATACTGAGAGCTATACATACTGAGAGTTATACATACTGAGAGTTATACATACTGAGAGCTATACATACTGAGAGTTATACATACTGAGAGCTATACATACTGAGAGTTATACATACTGAGAGTTATACATACTGAGAGCTATACATACTGAGAGCTATACATACTGAGAGTTATACATACTGAGAGCTATACATACTGAGAGCTATACATACTGAGAGTTATACATACTGAGAGCTATACATACTGAGAGCTATACATACTGAGAGTTATACATACTGAGAGCTATACATACTGAGAGCTATACATACTGAGAGCTATACATACTGAGAGCTATACATACTGAAGAGCTATACATACTGAGAGCTATACATACTGAGAGCTATACATACTGAGAGCTATACATACTGAGAGTTCTATACATACTGAGAGCTATACATACTGAGAGCTATACATACTGAGAGCTATACATACTGAGAGTTATACATACTGAGAGCTATACATACTGAGAGCTATACATACTGAGAGTTATACATACTGAGAGCTATACATACTGAGAGTTATACATACTGAGAGTTATACATACTGAGAGCTATACATACTGAGAGCTATACATACTGAGAGAGTTATACATACTGAGAGCTATACATACTGAGAGTTATACATACTGAGAGTTATACATACTGAGAGCTATACACATACTGAGAGCTATACATACTGAGAGTTATACATACTGAGAGTTATACATACTGAGAGTTATACATACTGAGAGCTATACATACTGAGAGCTATACATACTGAGAGTTATACATACTGAGAGCTATACATACTGAGAGTTATACATACTGAGAGCTATACATACTGAGAGCTATACATACTGAGAGCTATACATACTGAGAGCTATACATACTGAGAGCTATACATACTGAGAGTTATACATACTGAGAGCTATACATACTGAGAGCTATACATACTGAGAGTTATACATACTGAGAGCTATACATACTGAGAGCTATACATACTGAGAGCTATACATACTGAGAGCTATACATACTGAAGAGTTCTATATACTGAGAGCTATACATACTGAGAGCTATACATACTGAGAGCTATACATACTGAGAGCTATACATACTGAGAGCTATACATACTGAGAGCTATACATACTGAGAGTTATACATACTGAGAGCTATACATACTGAGAGCTATACATACTGAGAGCTATACATACTGAGAGTTATACATACTGAGAGTTATACATACTGAGAGTTATACATACTGAGAGCTATACATACTGAGAGCTATACATACTGAGAGCTATACATACTGAGAGCTATACATACTGAGAGCTATACATACTGAGAGCTATACATACTGAGAGCTATACATACTGAGAGCTATACATACTGAGAGCTATACATACTGAGAGTTATACATACTGAGAGCTATACATACTGAGAGCTATACATACTGAGAGCTATACATACTGAAGAGTTCTATATACTGAGAGCTATACATACTGAGAGCTATACATACTGAGAGCTATACATACTGAGAGCTATACATACTGAGAGCTATACATACTGAGAGCTATACATACTGAGAGTTATACATACTGAGAGCTATACATACTGAGAGCTATACATACTGAGAGCTATACATACTGAGAGTTATACATACTGAGAGTTATACATACTGAGAGTTATACATACTGAGAGCTATACATACTGAGAGCTATACATACTGAGAGCTATACATACTGAGAGCTATACATACTGAAGAGTTATACATACTGAGAGTTATACATACTGAGAGCTATATATACTGAGAGCTATACATACTGAAGAGTTCTATATACTGAGAGCTATACATACTGAAGAGAGTTCTATACATACTGAGAGCTATACATACTGAGAGCTATACATACTGAAGAGTTATATATACTGAGAGCTATACATACTGAAGAGTTCTATATACTGAGAGCTATACATACTGAAGAGTTCTATATACTGAGAGCTATACATACTGAGAGCTATACATACTGAGAGCTATACATACTGAGAGCTATACATACTGAGAGCTATACATACTGAAGAGTTCTATATACTGAGAGCTATACATACTGAGAGCTATACATACTGAGAGTTATACATACTGAGAGCTATACATACTGAGAGTTATACATACTGAGAGCTATACATACTGAGAGCTATACATACTGAGAGTTATACATACTGAGAGCTATACATACTGAGAGTTATACATACTGAGAGTTATACATACTGAGAGCTATACATACTGAGAGTTATACATACTGAGAGCTATACATACTGAAGAGTTCTATATACTGAGAGCTATACATACTGAGAGCTATACATACTGAGAGCTATACATACTGAGAGCTATACATACTGAGAGCTATACATACTGAGAGCTATACATACTGAGAGCTATACATACTGAGAGCTATACATACTGAAGAGTTCTATATACTGAGAGCTATACATACTGAGAGCTATACATACTGAGAGCTATACATACTGAGAGCTATACATACCTATACATACTGAGAGCTATACATACTGAGAGCTATACATACTGAAGAGTTATACATACTGAGAGTTATACATACTGAGAGTTATACATACTGAGAGCTATACATACTGAGAGCTATACATACTGAGAGCTATACATACTGAGAGCTATACATACTGAGAGCTATACATACTGAGAGTTATACATACTGAGAGCTATACATACTGAGAGCTATACATACTGAGAGCTATACATACTGAGAGCTATACATACTGAGAGCTATACATACTGAAGAGTTATACATACTGAGAGTTATACATACTGAGAGCTATATATACTGAGAGCTATACATACTGAAGAGTTCTATATACTGAGAGCTATACATACTGAAGAGTTCTATATACTGAGAGCTATACATACTGAGAGCTATACATACTGAAGAGTTATACATACTGAAGAGTTCTATATACTGAGAGCTATACATACTGAAGAGTTATATATACTGAGCTAGAGTATACATACTATACATACTGAAGAGTTCTATATACTGAGAGCTATACATACTGAGAGCTATACATACTGAGAGCTATACATACTGAGAGCTATACATACTGAAGCTAGTTCTATATACTGAGAGCTATACATACTGAGAGCATACATACTGAGAGTTATACATACTGAGAGCTATACATACTGAGAGTTATACATACTGAGAGCTATACATACTGAGAGCTATACATACTGAGAGCTATACATACTGAGTTATACATACTGAGAGCTATACATACTGAGAGCTATACATACTGAGAGCTATACATACTGCTATACATACTGAGAGCTATACATACTGAGAGCTATACATACTGAGAGCTATACATACTGAGAGCTATACATACTGAGAGTTATACATACTGAAGAGTTCTATACATACTGAGAGCTATACATACTGAGAGCTATACATACTGAGAGTTATACATACTGAGAGCTATACATACTGAGAGCTATACATACTGAGAGCTATACATACTGAGAGCTATACATACTGAGAGCTATACATACTGAGAGTTATACATACTGAGAGTTATACATACTGAGAGTTATACATACTGAGAGTTATACATACTGAGAGTTATACATACTGAGAGCTATACATACTGAGAGTTATACATACTGAGAGTTATACATACTGAGAGTTATACATACTGAGAGCTATACATACTGAGAGCTATACATACTGAGAGTTATACATACTGAGAGTTATACATACTGAGAGTTATACATACTGAGAGCTATACATACTGAGAGCTATACATACTGAGAGCTATACATACTGAGAGCTATACATACTGAGAGTTATACATACTGAGAGATACATACTGAGTTATACATACTGAGAGTTATACATACTGAGGATATACAGTTATACATACTGAGAGTTATACATACTGAGGAGTTATACATACTGAGAGTTATACATACTGAGAGTTATACATACTGAGAGTTATACATACATACTGAGAGTTATACATACTGAGAGCTATACATACTGAGAGTATACATACTGAGAGCTATACATACTGAGAGCTATACATACTGAGAGCTATACATACTGAGAGCTATACATACTGAGAGCTATACATACTGAGAGCTATACATACTGAGAGCTATACATACTGAGAGCTATACATACTGAAGAGTTCTATATACTGAGAGCTATACATACTGAAGAGTTCTATATACTGAGAGCTATACATACTGAGAGCTATACATACTGAAGAGTTATACATACTGAAGAGTTCTATATACTGAGAGCTATACATACTGAAGAGTTATATATACTGAGAGCTATACATACTGAAGAGTTCTATATACTGAGAGCTATACATACTGAGAGCTATACATACTGAGAGCTATACATACTGAGAGCTATACATACTGAAGAGTTCTATATACTGAGAGCTATACATACTGAGAGCTATACATACTACATACATACTGAGAGCTTATACATACTGAGAGCTATACATACTGAGAGCTATACATACTGAGAGCTATACATACTGAGAGCTATACATACTGAGAGCTATACATACTGAGAGCTATACATACTGAGAGCTATACATACTGAGAGCTATACATACTGAGAGTTATACATACTGAGAGCTATACATACTGAGAGCTATACATACTGAGAGCTATACATACTGAAGAGTTCTATATACTGAGAGCTATACATACTGAGAGCTATACATACTGAGAGCTATACATACTGAGAGTTATACATACTGAGAGCTATACATACTGAGAGCTATACATACTGAGAGCTATACATACTGAGAGCTATACATACTGAGAGTTATACATACTGAGAGTTATACATACTGAGAGTTATACATACTGAGAGTTATACATACTGAGAGCTATACATACTGAGAGCTATACATACTGAGAGCTATACATACTGAGAGCTATACATACTGAGAGAGCTATACATACTGAGAGCTATACATACTGAGAGCTATACATACTGAGAGTTATACATACTGAGAGTTATACATACTGAGAGCTATACATACTGAGAGCTATACATACTGAGAGCTATACATACTGAGAGCTATACATACTGAGAGCTATACATACTGAGAGCTATACATACTGAGAGTTATACATACTGAGAGTTATACATACTGAGAGTTATACATACTGAGAGTTATACATACTGAGAGTTATACATACTGAGAGAGTACTAGAGCTATACATACTGAGAGTTATACATACATACTGAGAGTTATACATACTGAGAGTTATACATACTGAGAGTTATACATACTGAGAGTTATACATACTGAGAGTTATACATACTGAGAGTTATACATACTGAGAGTTATACATACTGAGAGCTATACATACTGAGAGCTATACATACTGAAGAGTTATACATACTGAGAGTTATACATACTGAGAGCTATACATACTGAGAGCTATACATACTGAGAGCTATACATACTGAGAGCTATACATACTGAGAGTTATACATACTGAGAGTTATACATACTGAGAGCTATACATACTGAGAGCTATACATACTGAGAGTTATACATACTGAGAGCTATACATACTGAGAGTTATACATACTGAGAGCTATACATACTGAGAGTTATACATACTGAGAGTTATACATACTGAGAGTTATACATACTGAGAGTTATACATACTGAGAGCTATACATACTGAGAGTTCTATATACTGAGAGTTATACATACTGAGAGTTATACATACTGAGAGCTATACATACTGAGAGCTATACATACTGAAGAGTTCTATATACTGAGAGTTATACATACTGAGAGCTATACATACTGAGAGCTATACATACTGAAGAGTTATACTATACTGAGAGCTATACATACTGAGAGCTATACATACTGAGAGTTATACATACTGAGAGCTATACATACTGAGAGTTATACATACTGAGAGCTATACATACTGAGAGTTATACATACTGAGAGCTATACATACTGAGAGCTATACATACTGAGAGCTATACATACTGAGAGCTATACATACTGAGAGTTATACATACTGAGAGCTATACATACTGAGAGTTATACATACTGAGAGCTATACATACTGAGAGCTATACATACTGAGAGCTATACATACTGAGAGCTATACATACTGAGAGCTATACATACTGAGAGTTATACATACTGAGAGCTATACATACTGAGAGTTATACATACTGAGAGTTATACATACTGAGAGCTATACATACTGAAGAGTTATACATACTGAGAGCTATACATACTGAGAGCTATACATACTGAGAGTTATACATACTGAGAGTTATACATACTGAGAGTTATACATACTGAAGCTATACATACTGAGTTATACATACTGAGAGCTATACATACTGAGAGCTATACATACTGAGAGTTATACATACTGAGAGTTATACATACTGAGAGCTATACATAGCTATACATACTGAGAGCTATACATACTGAAGAGTTATACATACTGAGAGCTATACATACTGAGAGCTATACATACTGAGAGCTAGAGTTATACATACTGAGAGTTATACATACTGAGAGTTATACATACTGAGAGCTATACATACTGAAGAGTTATATATACTGAGAGCTATACATACTGAGAGTTATACATACTGAGAGCTTATACATACTGAGAGCTATACATACTGAGAGCTATACATACTGAGAGCTATACATACTGAGAGCTATACATACTGAGAGCTATACATACTGAGAGCTATACATACTGAGAGTTATACATACTGACTATACATACTGAGAGCTATACATACTGATACATACTGAGAGCTATACATACTGAGAGCTATACATACTGAGAGTTATACATACTGAGAGCTATACATACTGAGAGCTATACATACTGAGAGTTATACATACTGAGAGTTATACATACTGAGCTATACATACTGAGAGCTATACATACTGAGAGCTATACATACTGAGAGCTATACATACTGAGAGCTATACTGAGAGCATACATACTGAGAGCTATACATACTGAGAGCTATACATACTGAGAGCTATACATACTGAGAGCTATACATACTGAGAGCTATACATACTGAGAGTTATACATACTGAGAGCTATACATACTGAGAGTTATACATACTGAGAGCTATACATACTGAGAGCTATACATACTGAGAGCTATACATACTGAGAGCTATACATACTGAGAGCTATACATACTGAGAGCTATACATACTGAGAGTTATACATACTGAGAGCTATACATACTGAGAGCTATACATACTGAGAGCTATACATACTGAGAGCTATACATACTGAGAGCTATACATACTGAGAGCTATACATACTGAGAGTTATACATACTGAGAGTTATACATACTGAGAGTTATACATACTGAGAGTTATACATACTGAGAGTTATACATACTGAGAGTTATACATACTGAGAGTTATACATATACATACTGAGAGTTATACATACTGAGAGTTATACATACTGAGAGTTATACATACTGAGAGCTATACATACTGAGAGTTATACATACTGAGAGTTATACATACTGAGAGTTATACATACTGAGAGTTATACATACTGAGAGTTCTACATACTGAGAGCTATACATACTGAGAGTTATACATACTGAGAGTTATACATACTGAGAGCTATACATACTGAAGAGTTATACATACTGAAGAGTTCTATACATACTGAGAGCTATACATACTGAGAGCTATACATACTGAGAGCTATACATACTGAAGAGTTCTATACATACTGAGAGCTATACATACTGAGAGTTATACATACTGAGACATACTGAGAGATACATACTGAGTTATACATACTGAGAGTTATACATACTGAGAGTTATACATACTGAGAGCTATACATACTGAGAGTTATACATACTGAGAGCTATACATACTGAGAGCTATACATACTGAGAGAGTTGAGAGCTATACATACTGAGAGTTATACATACTGAGAGCTATACATACTGAGAGCTATACATACTGAAGAGTTCTATATACTGAGAGTTATACATACTGAGAGCTATACATACTGAGAGCTATACATACTGAGAGCTATAGAGCTATACATACTGAGAGCTATACATACTGAGAGTTATACATACTGAGAGTTATACATACTGAGAGTTATACATACTGAGAGTTATACATATACTGAGAGCTATACATACTGAGAGCTATACATACTGAGAGTTATACATACTGAGAGTTATACATACTGAGAGTTATACATACTGAGAGCTATACATACTGAGAGTTATACATACTGAGAGTATACATACTGAGAGTTATACATACTGAGAGTTATACATACTGAGAGCTATACATACTGAGAGCTATACATACTGAGAGCTATACATACTGAGTTATACATACTGAGAGTTACATACTGAGAGTTATACATACTGAGAGTTATACATACTGAGAGTTATACATACTGAGAGCTATACATACTGAGAGCTATACATACTGAGAGTTATACATACTGAGAGTTATACATACTGAGAGTTATACATACTGAAGAGTTATACATACTGAGAGCTATATACTGAGAGCTATACATACTGAGAGCTATACATACTGAGAGCTATACATACTGAGAGCTATACATACTGAGAGCTATACATACTGAAGAGTTATACATACTGAGAGCTATACATACTGAGAGCTATACATACTGAGAGCTATACATACTGAGAGTTATACATACTGAGAGCTATACATACTGAGAGTTATACATACTGAGAGCTATACATACTGAAGAGTTCTATATACTGAGAGCTATACATACATACTGAGAGTTATACATACTGAGAGCTATACATACTGAGAGTTATACATACTGATACATACTGAGAGTTATACATACTGAGAGTTATACATACTGAGAGCTATACATACTGAGAGCTATACATACTGAGAGTTCTACATACTGAGAGCTATACATACTGAATACTGAGAGTTATACATACTGAGAGCTATACATACTGAGAGTTCTATACATACTGAGAGCTATACATACTGAGAGCTATACATACTGAAGAGTTCTACATACTGAGAGCTATACATACTGAGAGCTATACATACTGAGAGTTATACATACTGAGAGCTATACATACTGAGAGCTATACATACTGAGAGCTATACATACTGAGAGTATACATACTGAGAGCTATACATACTGAGAGCTATACATACTGAGAGTTATACATACTGAGAGCTATACATACTGAGAGCTATACATACTGAGAGCTATACATACTGAGAGTTATACATACTGAGAGCTATACATACTGAGAGTTATACATACTGAGAGCTATACATACTGAGAGTTCTATACATACTGAGAGCTATACATACTGAGAGTTATACATACTGAGAGCTATACATACTGAGAGTTATACATACTGAGAGCTATACATACTGAGAGTTATACATACTGAGAGCTATACATACTGAGAGCTATACATACTGACTATACATACTGAGAGTTATACATACTGAAGAGTTATACATACTGAGAGCTATACATACTGAGAGCTATACATACTGAGAGTTATACATACTGAGAGTTATACATACTGAGAGCTATACATACTGAGAGCTATACATACTGAGAGCTATACATACTGAGAGCTATACATACTGAGAGCTATACATACTGAGAGTTATACATACTGAGAGTTATACATACTGAGAGCTATACATACTGAGAGCTATACATACTGAGAGCTATACATACTGAGAGTTATACATACTGAGAGTTATACATACTGAGAGTTATACATACTGAGAGTTATACATACTGAGAGCTATACATACTGAGAGCTATACATACTGAGAGTTATACATACTGAGAGCTATACATACTGAGAGTTATACATACTGAGAGCTTATACATACTGAGAGCTATACATACTGAGAGTGAGAGCATACTGATACTATACTGAGAGTTATACATACTGAGAGCTACATACTGAGAGTATACATACTGAGAGCTATACATACTGAGAGTTATACATACTGAGAGCTATACATACTGAGAGCTATACATACTGAGAGTTATACATACTGAGAGTTATACATACTGAGAGCTATACATACTGAGAGTTATACATACTGAAGAGTATACATACTGAGAGCTATACATACTGAGAGTTATACATACTGAGAGTTATACATACTGAGAGCTATACATACTGAGAGCTATACATACTGAGAGTTATACATACTGAGAGCTATACATACTGAGAGCTATACATACTGAGAGTTATACATACTGAGAGTTATACATACTGAGAGCTATACATACTGAGAGCTATACATACTGAGAGTTACTATATACTGAGAGCTATACATACTGAGAGTTATACATACTGATATACTGAGAGCTATACATACTGAGAGCTATACATACTGAGAGCTATACATACTGAGATACATACTGTTATACATATACATACTGAGAGTTATACATACTGAGAGCTATACATACTGAGAGTTATACATACTGAGAGTTATACATACTGAGAGTTATACATACTGAGAGCTATACATACTGAGAGTTATACATACTGAGAGCTATACATACTGAGAGTTATACATACTGAGAGTTATACATACTGAGAGTTATACACTGAGAGCTATACATACTGAGAGCTATACATACTGAGAGCTATACATACTGAGAGCTATACATACTGAGAGAAGAGTTCTATACATACTGAGAGTTATATACATACTGAGAGCTATACATACTGACATACTGAGAGTTATATACAGAGCTATACATACTGAGAGTTATACATACTGAGAGCTATACATACTGAGAGCTATACATACTGAGAGTTATACATACTGAGAGTTATACATACTGAGAGCTATACATACTGAGAGTTATACATACTGAGAGCTATACATACTGAGAGCTATACATACTGAGAGCTATACATACTGAGAGCTATACATACTGAGAGTTATACATACTGAGAGCTATACATACTGAGAGTTATACATACTGAGAGCTATACATACTGAGAGTTATACATACTGAGAGTTATATACTAGAGCTATACATACTGAGAGCTATACATACTGAGAGCTATACATACTGAGAGTTATACATACTGAGAGTTATACATACTGAGAGCTATACATACTGAGAGTATACATACTGAGAGCTATACATACTGAGAGCTATACATACTGAGAGCTATACATACTGAGAGCTATACATACTGAGAGTTATACATACTGAGAGCTATACATACTGAGAGCTATACATACTGAGAGTTATACATACTGAGAGTTATACATACTGAGAGCTATACATACTGAGAGCTATACATACTGAGAGCTATACATACTGAGAGCTATACATACTGAGAGTTCTGAGAGTTATACATACTGAGAGCTATACATACTGAGAGTTATACATACTGAGAGTTATACATACTGAGAGCTATACATACTGAGAGCTATACATACTGAGAGCTATACATACTGAGAGTTATACATACTGAGAGCTATACATACTGAGAGCTATACATACTGAGAGCTATACATACTGAGAGTTATACATACTGAGAGTTATACATACTGAGAGCTATACATATACATATACATACTGAGTTATACATACTGAGAGTTATATACATACTGAGAGTTATACATACTGAGAGTTATACATACTGAGAGTTATACATACTGAGAGTTATACATACTGAGAGTTATACATACTGAGAGTTATACATACTGAGAGTTACTGATATACATACTGAGAGCTATACATACTGAGAGCTATACATACTGAGAGCTATACATACTGAGAGCTATACATACTGAGAGCTATACATACTGAAGAGTTATACATACTGAGAGCTATACATACTGAGAGCTATACATACTGAGAGCTATACATACTGAAGCTATACATACTGAGTTCTACATACTGAGAGCTATACATACTGAGAGCTATACATACTGAGAGCTATACATACTGAAGAGTTCTATATACTATACATAGAGTTATACATACTGAGAGCTATACATACTGAGAGTTATACATACTGAGAGCTATACATACTGAGAGCTATATACATACTGATATACATGAAGAGTTATATATACTGAGAGCTATACATACTGAGAGTTATACATACTGAGAGCTATACATACTGAGAGCTATACATACTGAGAGCTATACATACTGAGAGCTATACATACTGAGAGTTATACATACTGAGAGCTATACATACTGAGAGTTCTATACATACTGAGAGCTATACATACTGAGAGTATACATACTGAGAGCTATACATACTGAGAGCTATATACATACTGAGAGTTATACATACATACTGAGAGCTATACATACTGAGAGCTATACATACTGAGAGTTATACATACTGAGAGCTATACATACTGAGAGCTATACATACTGAGAGCTATACATACTGAGAGCTATACATACTGAGAGCTATACTGATACATACTGAGAGCTATACATACTGAGAGTTATACATACTGAGAGCTATACATACTGAGAGCTATACATACTGAGAGCTATACATACTGAGAGCTATACATACTGAGAGCTATACATACTGAGAGCTATACATACTGAGAGCTATACATACTGAGAGCTATACATACTGAGAGCTATACATACTGAGAGCTATACATACTGAGAGCTATACATACTGAGAGTTATACATACTGAGAGCTATACATATACATACTGAGAGCTATACATACTGAGAGTTATACATACTGAGAGCTATACATACTGAGAGTTATACATACTGAGAGTTATACATACTGAGAGTATACATACTGAGAGCTATACATACTGAGAGTTATACATACTGAGAGCTATACATACTGAGAGTTATACATACTGAGAGCTATACATACTGAGAGTTATACATACTGAGAGTTATACATACTGAGAGCTATACATACTGAGAGCTATACATACTGAGAGTTATACATACTGAGAGTTATACATACTGAGAGTTATACATACTGAGAGTTATACATACTGAGAGTTATACATACTGAGAGTTATACATACTGAGAGTTATACATACTGAGAGCTATACATACTGAGAGCTATACATACTGAGAGCTATACATACTGAGAGCTATACATACTGAGAGTTATACATACTGAGAGTTATACATACTGAGAGTTATACATACTGAGAGCTATACATACTGAGAGCTATACATACTGAGAGTTATACATACTGAGAGCTATACATACTGAGAGTTATACATACTGAGAGCTATACATACTGAGAGTTCTATACATACTGAGAGCTATACATACTGAGAGCTATACATACTGAGAGCTATACATACTGAGAGCTATACATACTGAGAGTTATACATACTGAGAGTTATACATACTGAGAGCTATACATACTGAGAGCTATACATACTGAGAGCTATACATACTGAGAGTTATACATACTGAGAGTTATACATACTGAGAGTTATACATACTGAGAGCTATACATACTGAGAGCTATACATACTGATATACTGATATACTGAGAGCTATACATACTGAGAGTTATACATACTGAGAGTTATACATACTGAGAGTTATACATACTGAGAGCTATACATACTGAGAGTTATACATACTGAGAGTTATACATACTGAGAGCTATACATACTGAGAGCTATACATACTGAGAGCTATACATACTGAGAGTTATACATACTGAGAGCTATACATACTGAGAGCTATACATACTGAGAGCTATACATACTGAGAGTTATACATACTGAGAGTATACATACTGAGAGTTATACATACTGAGAGTTATACATACTGAGAGCTATACATACTGAGAGTTATACATACTGAGAGCTATACATACTGAGAGTTATACATACTGAGAGTTATACATACTGAGAGTTATACATACTGAGAGTTATACATACTGAGAGCTATACATACTGAGAGCTATACATATACATACTGAGAGCTATACATACTGAGAGCTATACATACTGAGAGCTATACATACTGAGAGCTATACATACTGAGAGCTATACATACTGAGAGCTATACATACTGAGAGCTATACATACTGAGAGAGTTATACATACTGAGAGCTATACATACTGATTATACATACTGAGAGCTATACATACTGAGAGTTATACATACTGAGAGCTATACATACTGAGAGTTATACATACTGAGAGCTATACATACTGAGAGCTATACATACTGAGAGCTATACATACTGAGAGCTATACATACTGAGAGCTATACATACTGAGAGCTATACATACTGAGAGCTATACATACTGAGAGCTATACATACTGAAGAGTTATACATACTGAGAGTTATACATACTGAGAGTTATACATACTGAGAGCTATACATACTGAAGAGTTCTACATACTGAGAGCTATACATACTGAGAGCTATACATACTGAAGAGTACTGAGAGCTATACATACTGAGAGTTATACATACTGAGAGCTATACATACTGAAGAGTTATACATACTGAAGAGTTCTATATACTGAGAGCTATACATACTGAAGAGTTATATATACTGAGAGCTATACATACTGAAGAGTTCTATATACTGAGAGCTATACATACTGAGAGCTATACATACTGAGAGCTATACATACTGAGAGCTATACATACTGAAGAGTTATACATACTGAGAGCTATACATACTGAGAGTTATACATACTGAGAGTTATACATACTGAGAGCATATACATACATGAGAGTTATACATACTGAGAGCTATACATACTGAGAGCTATACATACTGAGAGCTATACATACTGAGAGCTATACATACTGAGAGCTATACATACTGAGAGCTATACATACTGAGAGTTATACATACTGAGAGTTATACATACTGAGAGCTATACATACTGAGAGTTATACATACTGAGAGTTATACATACTGAGAGCTATACATACTGAGAGCTATACATACTGAGAGCTATACATACTGAAGAGTTCTATATACTGAGAGCTATACATACTGAGAGCTATACATACTGAGAGCTATACATACTGAGAGTTATACATACTGAGAGCTATACATACTGAGAGCTATACATACTGAGAGCTATACATACTGAGAGCTATACATACTGAGAGCTATACATACTGAGAGTTATACATATACTGAGCTAGTTATACATACTGAGAGTTATACATACTGAGAGTTATACATACTGAGAGTTATACATACTGAGAGCTATACATACTGAGAGTTATACATACTGAGAGTTATACATACTGAGAGTTATACATACTGAGAGCTATACATACTGAGAGCTATACATACTGAGAGTTATACATACTGAGAGTTATACATACTGAGAGTTATACATACTGAGAGCTATACATACTGAGAGCTATACATACTGAGAGCTATACATACTGAGAGCTATACATACTGAGAGCTATACATACTGAGAGCTATACATACTGAGAGTTATACATACTGAGAGTTATACATACTGAGAGTTATACATACTGAGAGTTATACATACTGAGAGTTATACATACTGATACTGAGAGCTATACATACTGAGAGCTATACATACTGAGAGCTATACATACTGAGAGTTATACATACTGAGAGTTATACATACTGAGAGCTATACATACTGAGAGCTATACATACTGAGAGCTATACATACTGAGAGCTTATACATACTGAGAGCTATACATACTGAGAGTTATACATACTGAGAGCTATACATACTGAGAGCTATACATACTGAAGAGTTCTATATACTGAGAGCTATACATACTGAGAGCTATACATACTGAGAGCTATACATACTGAGAGCTATACATACTGAGAGCTATACATACTGAGAGCTATACATACTGAGAGCTATACATACTGAGAGCTATACATACTGAGAGCTATACATACTGAGAGTTATACATACTGAGAGTTATACATACTGAGAGTTATACATACTGAGAGCTATACATACTGAGAGCTATACATACTGAGAGCTATACATACTGAGAGCTATACATACTGAGAGTTATACATACTGAGAGTTATACATACTGAGAGCTATACATACTGAGAGCTATACATACTGAATACATACTGAGTTATACATACTGAGAGCTATACATACTGAGAGTTATACATACTGAGAGCTATACATACTGAGAGCTTCTACATACTGAGAGCTATACATACTGAGAGCTATACATACTGAGAGCTATACTGATATACATACTGAGAGTTATACTATACATACTGAGAGCTATACATACTGAAGAGTTATACATACATACTGAGAGTTATACATACTGAGAGCTATACATACTGAGAGTTATACATACTGAGAGCTATACATACTGAGAGTTATACATACTGAGACATACTGAGAGTATACATACTGAAGAGTTATACATACTGAGAGCTATACATACTGAGAGCTATACATACTGAGAGCTATACATACTGAGAGCTATACATACTGAGAGCTATACATACTGAGAGCTATACATACTGATATACTGAGAGCTATACATACTGAGAGCTATACATACTGAAGAGTTATACATACTGAGAGCTATACATACTGAGAGCTATACATACTGAGATACATACTGAGAGCTATACATTGAGAGTTATACATACTGAGAGTTATACATACTGAGGACAGTTATACATACTGAGAGTTATACATACTGAGAGTTATACATACTGAGAGTTATACATACTGAGAGCTATACATACTGAGAGTTATACATACTGAGAGCTATACATACTGAGAGCTATACATACTGAGAGCTATACATACTGAGAGCTATACATACTGAGAGCTATACATACTGAGAGCTATACATACTGAAGAGTTATACATACTGAGAGTTATACATACTGAGAGCTATATATACTGAGAGCTATACATACTGAAGAGTTCTATATACTGAGAGCTATACATACTGAAGAGTTCTATATACTGAGAGCTATACATACTGAGAGCTATACATACTGAAGAGTTATACATACTGAAGAGTTCTATATACTGAGAGCTATACATACTGAAGAGTTATATATACTGAGAGCTATACATACTGAAGAGTTCTATATACTGAGAGCTATACATACTGAGAGCTATACATACTGAGAGCTATACATACTGAGAGCTATACATACTGAAGAGTTCTATATACTGAGAGCTATACATACTGAGAGCTATACATACTGAGAGTTATACATACTGAGAGCTATACATACTGAGAGCTATACATACTGAGAGCTATACATACTGAGAGCTATACATACTGAGAGTTATACATACTGAGAGCTATACATACTGAAGAGTTATATATACTGAGAGCTATACATACTGAAGAGTTCTATATACTGAGAGCTATACATACTGAGAGCTATACATACTGAGAGCTATACATACTGAGAGCTATACATACTGAGAGCTATACATACTGAGAGCTATACATACTGAGAGCTATACATACTGAGAGCTATACATACTGAGAGCTATACATACTGAGAGCTATACATACTGAGAGCTATACATACTGAGAGCTATACATACTGAGAGCTATACATACTGAGAGCTATACATACTGAGAGTTATACATACTGAGAGTTATACATACTGAGAGTTATACATACTGATATACTGAGAGCTATACATACTGAGAGTTATACATACTGAGAGCTATACATACTGAGAGTTATACATACTGAGAGTTATACATACTGAGAGTTATACATACTGAGAGTTATACATACTATACTGAGAGTTATACATACTGAGAGTTATACATACTGAGAGTTATACATACTGAGAGTTATACATACTGAGAGTTATACATACTGAGAGTTATACATACTGAGAGCTATACATACTGAGAGTTATACATACTGAGAGTTATACATACTGAGAGTTATACATACTGAGAGTTATACATACTGAGAGTTATACATACTGAGAGCTATACATACTGAGAGTTATACATACTGAGAGTTATACATACTGAGAGTTATACATACTGAGAGTTATACATACTGAGAGTTATACATACTGAGAGTTATACATACTGAGAGTTATACATACTGAGAGTTATACATACTGAGAGTTATACATACTGAGAGTTATACATACTGAGAGCTATACATACTGAGAGCTATACATACTGAGAGTTATACATACTGAGAGTTATACATACTGAGAGTTATACATACTGAGAGCTATACATACTGAGAGCTATACATACTGAGAGCTATACATACTGAGAGCTATACATACTGAGAGCTATACATACTGAAGAGTTATACATACTGAGAGTTATACATACTGAGAGCTATATATACTGAGAGCTATACATACTGAAGAGTTCTATATACTGAGAGCTATACATACTGAGAGTTATACATACTGAGAGCTATACATACTGAGAGTTATACTACTACATACTGAGAGTTATACATACTGAGAGTTATACATACTGAGAGCTATACATACTGAGAGCTATACATACTGAGAGTTATACATACTGAGAGTTATACATACTGAGAGCTATACATACTGAGAGCTATACATACTGAGAGCTATACATACTGAGAGCTATACATACTGAGAGCTATACATACTGAGAGCTATACATACTGAGAGCTATACATACTGAGAGCTATACATACTGAGAGCTATACATACTGAGAGCTATACATACTGAGAGCTATACATACTGAGAGCTATACATACTGAGAGCTATACATACTGAGAGTTATACATACTGAGAGCTATACATACTGAGAGCTATACATACTGAGAGCTATACATACTGAGAGTTATACATACTGAGAGCTATACATACTGAGAGTTATACATACTGAGAGCTATACATACTGAGAGCTATACATACTGAGAGTTATACATACTGAGAGTTATACATACTGAGAGCTATACATACTGAGAGCTATACATACTGAGAGCTATACATACTGAGAGTTATACTGAGATATACATACTGAGAGCTATACATACTGAGAGCTATACATACTGAGAGCTATACATACTGAGAGTTATACATACTGAGAGTTATACATACTGAGAGTTATACATACTGAGAGTTATACATACTGAGAGCTATACATACTGAGAGCTATACATACTGAGAGCTATACATACTGAGAGTTATACATACTGAGAGAGTTAGAGCTATACATACTGAGAGTTATACATACTGAGAGTTATACATACTGAGAGTTATACATACTGAGAGCTATACATACTGAGAGCTATACATACTGAGAGCTAGAGTATACATACATACTGAGAGTTATACATACTGAGAGTTATACATACTGAGAGCTATACATACTGAGAGTTATACATACTGAGAGTTATACATACTGAGAGTTATACATACTGAGAGTTATACATACTGAGAGTTATACATACTGAGAGTTATACATACTGAGAGTTACTATACATACTGAGAGCTATACATACTGAGAGTTATACATACTGAGAGTTATACATACTGAGAGTTATACATACTGAGAGAGTTATACATACTGAGAGTTATACATACTGAGAGTTATACATACTGAGAGTTATACATACTGAGAGTTATACATACTGAGAGCTATACATACTGAAGAGTTATACATACTGAGAGCTATACATACTGAGAGAGTTATACATACTGAGAGTTATACATACTGAGAGTTATACATACTGAGAGCTATACATACTGAGAGTTATACATACTGAGAGCTATACATACTGAGAGTTATACATACTGAGAGTTATACATACTGAGAGTTATACATACTGAGAGCTATACATACTGAGAGTTATACATACTGAGAGCTATACATACTGAGAGTTATACATACTGAGAGTTATACATACTGAGTTATACATACTGAGAGTTATACATACTGAGAGCTATACATACTGAGAGTTATACATACTGAGAGCTATACATACTGAGAGCTATACATACTGAGAGTTATACATACTGAGAGTTATACATACTGAGAGTTATACATACTGAGAGTTATACATACTGAGAGCTATACATACTGAGAGTTATACATACTGAGAGTTATACATACTGAGAGTTATACATACTGAGAGCTATACATACTG
Source organism: Oncorhynchus nerka (assembly GCF_034236695.1). Taxonomy (NCBI): domain Eukaryota; kingdom Metazoa; phylum Chordata; class Actinopteri; order Salmoniformes; family Salmonidae; genus Oncorhynchus; species Oncorhynchus nerka. The sequence continues at coordinate 24,279 of NW_027039225.1, read as the reverse complement.
AGAGTTATACATACTGAGAGTTATACATACTGAGAGTTATACATACTGAGAGTTATACTGAGAGCTACTACTGAGAGCTATACATACTGAGAGCTATACATACTGAAGAGTTCTATACATACTGAGAGCTATACATACTGAGAGTTATACATACTGAGAGTTATACATACTGAGAGCTATACATACTATACAGAGTTCTATATACTGAGAGCTATACATACTGAGAGTTATACATACTGAGAGTTATACATACTGAGAGCTATACATACTGAGAGCTATACATACTGAGAGTTATACATACTGAGAGCTATACATACTGAGAGCTATACATACTGAGAGTTATACATACTGAGAGCTATACATACTGAGAGCTATACATACTGAGAGCTATACATACTGAGAGCTATACATACTGAGAGCTATACATACTGAGAGCTATACATACTGAGAGTTATACATACTGAGAGCTATACATACTGAGAGTTATACATACTGAGAGTTATACATACTGAGAGCTATACATACTGAGAGCTATACATACTGAGAGTTATACATACTGAGAGTTATACATACTGAGAGTTATACATACTGAGAGTTATACATACTGAGAGCTATACATACTGAGAGCTATACATACTGAGAGCTATACATACTGAGAGCTATACATACTGAGAGCTATACATACTGAGAGCTATACATACTGAGAGCTATACATACTGAGAGCTATACATACTGAGAGTTATACATACTGAGAGCTATACATACTGAGAGCTATACATACTGAGAGCTATACATACTGAGTTATACATACTGAGAGTTATACATACTGAGAGCTATACATACTGAGAGCTATACATACTGAGAGCTATACATACTGAGAGCTATACATACTGAGAGCTATACATACTGAGAGCTATACATACTGAATAGTTATACATACTGAGAGCTATACATACTGAGAGCTATACATACTGAGAGTTATACATACTGAGAGCTATACATACATACTGAGAGCTATACATACTGAGAGCTATACATACTGAGAGCTATACATACTGAGAGCTATACATACTGAGAGCTATACATACTGAGAGCTATACATACTGAGAGCTATACATACTGAGAGTTATACATACTGAGAGTTATACATACTGAGAGCTATACATACTGAGAGTTATACATACTGAGAGTTATACATACTGAGAGCTATACATACTGAGAGTTATACATACTGAGAGTTATACATACTGAGAGTTATACATACTGAGAGTTATACATACTGAGAGTTATACATACTGAGAGTTATACATACTGAGAGTTATACATACTGAGAGCTATACATACTGAGAGCTATACATACTGAGAGTTATACATACTGAGAGTTATACATACTACTGAGAGTTATACATACTGAGAGAGCTATACATACTGAGAGCTATACATACTGAGAGCTATACATACTGAGAGTTATACATACTGAGAGCTATACATACTGAGAGCTATACATACTGAGAGTTATACATACTGAGCTATACATACTGAGAGCTATACATACTGAGAGTTCTATATACTGAGAGTTATACATACTGAGAGCTATACATACTGAGAGTTATACATACTGAGAGTATACATACTGAGAGTTCTTATACATACTGAGAGCTATACATACTGAGAGCTATACATACTGAGAGCTATACATACTGAGAGTTATACATACTGAGAGAGCTATACATACTGAGAGCTATACATACTGAGAGCTATACATACTGAGAGTTATACATACTGAGAGTTATATATACTGAGAGTTATACATACTGAGAGTTATACATACTGAGAGTTATACATACTGAGAGCTATACATACTGAGAGCTATACATACTGAGAGCTATACATACTGAGAGCTATACATACTGAGAGTTATACATACTGAGAGCTATACATACTGAGAGCTATACATACTGAGAGCTATACATACTGAGAGCTATACATACTGAGAGTTATACATACTGAGAGTTATACATACTGAGAGTTATACATACTGAGAGCTATACATACTGAGAGTTATACATACTGAGAGTTATACATACTGAGAGTTATACATACTGAGAGTTATACATACTGAGAGTTATACATACTGAGAGCTATACATATACATACTACTGAGAGTTATACATACTGAGAGCTATACATACTGAGAGTTATACATACTGAGAGTTATACATACTGAGAGCTATACATACTGAGAGTTATACATACTGAGAGTTATACATACTGAGAGCTTATACATACTGAGAGTTATACATACTGAGAGCTATACATACTGAGAGCTATACATACTGAGAGTTATACATACTGAGAGTTATACATACTGAGAGTTATACATACTGAGAGTATACATACTGAGAGCTATACATACTGAGAGCTATACATACTGAGAGTTATACATACTGAGAGTTATACATACTGAGAGTTATACATACTGAGAGCTATACATACTGAAGAGTTCTACATACTGAGAGTTATACATACTGAGAGTTATACATACTGAGAGTTATACATACTGAGAGCTATACATACTGAAGAGTTATACATACTGAAGAGTTATACATACTGACATATACATACTGAGAGCTATACATACTGAAGAGTTATACATACTGAAGAGTTATATATACTGAGAGCTATACATACTGAAGAGTTCTATATACTGAGAGCTATACATACTGAGAGCTATACATACTGAGAGCTATACATACTGAGAGCTATACATACTGAGAGCTATACATACTGAAGAGTTCTATATACTGAGAGCTATACATACTGAGAGCTATACATACTGAGAGTTATACATACTGAGAGCTATACATACTGAGAGCTATACATACTGAGAGCTATACATACTGAGAGCTATACATACTGAGAGCTATACATACTGAGAGTTATACATACTGAGAGCTATACATACTGAGAGCTATACATACTGAGAGCTATACATACTGAGAGCTATACATACTGAGAGCTATACATACTGAGAGCTATACATACTGAGAGCTATACATACTGAGAGCTATACATACTGAGAGCTATACATACTGAGAGTTATACATACTGAGAGCTATACATACTGAGAGCTATACATACTGAGAGCTATACATACTGAAGAGTTCTATATACTGAGAGCTATACATACTGAGAGCTATACATACTGAGAGCTATACATACTGAGAGCTATACATACTGAGAGTTATACATACTGAGAGCTATACATACTGAGAGCTATACATACTGAGAGCTATACATACTGAGAGCTATACATACTGAGAGCTATACATACTGAGAGTTATACATACTGAGAGTTATACATACTGAGAGTTATACATACTGAGAGTTATACATACTGAGAGTTATACATACTGAGAGCTATACATACTGAGAGTTATACATACTGAGAGTTATACATACTGAGAGCTATACATACTGAGAGCTATACATACTGAGAGTTATACATACTGAGAGTTATACATACTGAGAGTTATACATACTGAGGACAGTTATACATACTGAGAGTTATACATACTGAGAGTTATACATACTGAGAGTTATACATACTGAGAGTTATACATACTGAGAGTTATACATACTGAGAGTTATACATACTGAGAGTTATACATACTGAGAGTTATACATACTGAGAGTTATACATACTGAGAGTTATACATACTGAGAGTTATACATACTGAGAGTTATACATACTGAGAGCTATACATACTGAGAGCTATACATACTGAAGAGTTCTATATACTGAGAGTTATACATACTGAGAGCTATACATACTGAGAGTTATACATACTGAGAGTTATACATACTGAGAGTTATACATACTGAGAGTTATACATACTGAGAGTTATACATACTGAGAGTTATACATACTGAGAGCTATACATACTGAAGAGTTCTATATACTGAGAGTTATACATACTGAGAGCTATACATACTGAGAGCTATACATACTGAAGAGTTCTATATACTGAGAGTTATACATACTGAGAGCTATACATACTGAGAGCTATACATACTGAAGAGTTCTATATACTGAGAGTTATACATACTGAGAGCTATACATACTGAGAGCTATACATACTGAGAGCTATACATACTGAGAGTTATACATACTGAGAGTTATACATACTGAGAGTTATACATACTGAGAGTTATACATACTGAGAGTTATACATACTGAGAGCTATACATACTGAGAGCTATACATACTGAGAGCTATACATACTGAGAGTTATACATACTGAGAGTTATACATACTGAGAGTTATACATACTGAGAGTTATACATACTGAGAGTTATACATACTGAGAGCTATACATACTGAGAGCTATACATACTGAGAGTTATACATACTGAGAGCTATACATACTGAGAGTTATACATACTGAGAGTTATACATACTGAGAGTTATACATACTGAGAGCTATACATACTGAGAGCTATACATACTGAGAGCTTATACATACTGAGAGTTATACATACTGAGAGCTATACATACTGAGAGTTATACATACTGAGAGTTATACATACTGAGAGCTATACATACTGAGAGCTATACATACTGAGAGTTATACATACTGAGAGTTATACATACTGAGAGTTATACATACTGAGAGCTATACATACTGAAGAGCTATACATACTGAGAGCTATACATACTGAGAGTTATACATACTGAGAGTTATACATACTGAGAGTTATACATACTGAGAGTTATACATACTGAGAGTTATACATACTGAGAGCTATACATACTGAGAGTTATACATACTGAGAGTTATACATACTGAAGAGTTATACATACTGAGAGCTATACATACTGAGAGCTATACATACTGAGAGTTATACATACTGAGAGTTATACATACTGAGAGTTATACATACTGAAGAGTTATACATACTGAGAGCTATACATACTGAGAGCTATACATACTGAGAGCTATACATACTGAGAGTTATACATACTGAGAGCTATACATACTGAGAGTTATACATACTGAAGAGTTATACATACTGAGAGCTATACATACTGAGAGCTATACATACTGAGAGTTATACATACTGAGAGTTATACATACTGAGAGTTATACATACTGAGAGTTATACATACTGAGAGCTATACATACTGAAGAGTTCTATATACTGAGAGCTATACATACTGAGAGTTCTACATACTGAGAGTTATACATACTGAGAGCTATACATACTGAAGAGTTATACATACTGAGAGTTATACATACTGAGAGTTATACATACTGAGAGTTATACATACTGAGAGTTATACATACTGAGAGTTATACATATGGAGAGCTATACATACTGAGAGCTATACATACTGAAGAGTTCTATATACTGAGAGTTATACATACTGAGAGCTATACATACTGAGAGCTATACATACTGAAGAGTTCTATATACTGAGAGTTATACATACTGAGAGCTATACATACTGAGAGCTATACATACTGAAGAGTTCTATATACTGAGAGTTATACATACTGAGAGCTATACATACTGAGAGTTATACATACTGAGAGTTATACATACTGAGAGTTATACATACTGAGAGTTATACATACTGAGAGTTATACATACTGAGAGTTATACATACTGAGAGCTATACATACTGAAGAGTTCTATATACTGAGAGTTATACATACTGAGAGCTATACATACTGAGAGCTATACATACTGAAGAGTTCTATATACTGAGAGTTATACATACTGAGAGCTATACATACTGAGAGCTATACATACTGAAGAGTTCTATATACTGAGAGTTATACATACTGAGAGCTATACATACTGAGAGTTATACATACTGAGAGTTATACATACTGAGAGTTATACATACTGAGAGTTATACATACTGAGAGTTATACATACTGAGAGTTATACATACTGAGAGCTATACATACTGAGAGCTATACATACTGAGAGCTATACATACTGAGAGTTATACATACTGAGAGTTATACATACTGAGAGTTATACATACTGAGAGTTATACATACTGAGAGTTATACATACTGAGAGTTATACATACTGAGAGCTATACATACTGAGAGTTATACATACTGAGAGCTATACATACTGAGAGTTATACATACTGAGAGTTATACATACTGAGAGTTATACATACTGAGAGTTATACATACTGAAGAGTTATACATACTGAGAGCTATACATACTGAGAGCTATACATACTGAGAGTTATACATACTGAGAGTTATACATACTGAGAGTTATACATACTGAAGAGTTATACATACTGAGAGCTATACATACTGAGAGTTATACATACTGAGAGCTATACATACTGAGAGTTATACATACTGAAGAGTTATACATACTGAGAGCTATACATACTGAGAGCTATACATACTGAGAGTTATACATACTGAGAGTTATACATACTGAGAGTTATACATACTGAGAGCTATACATACTGAAGAGTTCTATATACTGAGAGCTATACATACTGAGAGTTCTACATACTGAGAGTTATACATACTGAGAGCTATACATACTGAAGAGTTATACATACTGAGAGTTATACATACTGAGAGCTATATATACTGAGAGCTATACATACTGAAGAGTTCTATATACTGAGAGCTATACATACTGAAGAGTTCTATATACTGAGAGCTATACATACTGAGAGCTATACATACTGAGAGCTATACATACTGAGAGCTATACATACTGAGAGCTATACATACTGAAGAGTTCTATATACTGAGAGCTATACATACTGAGAGCTATACATACTGAGAGTTATACATACTGAGAGCTATACATACTGAGAGCTATACATACTGAGAGCTATACATACTGAGAGCTATACATACTGAGAGTTATACATACTGAGAGCTATACATACTGAGAGCTATACATACTGAGAGCTATACATACTGAGAGCTATACATACTGAGAGCTATACATACTGAGAGCTATACATACTGAGAGCTATACATACTGAGAGTTATACATACTGAGAGCTATACATACTGAGAGCTATACATACTGAGAGCTATACATACTGAAGAGTTCTATATACTGAGAGCTATACATACTGAGAGCTATACATACTGAGAGCTATACATACTGAGAGCTATACATACTGAGAGTTATACATACTGAGAGCTATACATACTGAGAGCTATACATACTGAGAGCTATACATACTGAGAGCTATACATACTGAGAGTTATACATACTGAGAGTTATACATACTGAGAGTTATACATACTGAGAGTTATACATACTGAGAGTTATACATACTGAGAGTTATACATACTGAGAGCTATACATACTGAGAGCTATACATACTGAGAGTTATACATACTGAGAGTTATACATACTGAGAGCTATACATACTGAGAGCTATACATACTGAGAGCTATACATACTGAGAGTTATACATACTGAGAGTTATACATACTGAGAGCTATACATACTGAGAGCTATACATACTGAGAGCTATACATACTGAGAGCTATACATACTGAGAGCTATACATACTGAGAGCTATACATACTGAGAGTTATACATACTGAGAGTTATACATACTGAGAGTTATACATACTGAGAGTTATACATACTGAGGACAGTTATACATACTGAGAGTTATACATACTGAGAGTTATACATACTGAGAGTTATACATACTGAGAGTTATACATACTGAGGACAGTTATACATACTGAGAGTTATACATACTGAGAGTTATACATACTGAGAGTTATACATACTGAGAGTTATACATACTGAAGAGTTATACATACTGAGAGCTATACATACTGAGAGCTATACATACTGAGAGTTATACATACTGAGAGTTATACATACTGAGAGTTATACATACTGAGAGCTATACATACTGAAGAGTTCTATATACTGAGAGCTATACATACTGAGAGCTATATATACTGAGAGCTATACATACTGAGAGTTATACATACTGAGAGTTATACATACTGAGAGCTATACATACTGAGAGCTATATATACTGAGAGCTATACATACTGAGAGTTATAATTCCTGAGAGTTATACATACTGAGAGCTATACATACTGAGAGTTATACATACTGAGAGCTATACATACTGAGAGTTATACATACTGAGAGCTATACATACTGAGAGCTATACATACTGAGGAATTATATATACTGAAGAGTTATATATACTGAGGACAGTTATATATACTGAAGAGTTATATATACTGAGGACAGTTATATATACTGAAGAGTTATATATACTGAGGACAGTTCTATATACTGAGGAGTTCTATATACTGAGAGCTATACATACTGAGGAATTATATATACTGAGGACAGTTCTATATACTGAGGACAGTTATATATACTGAGGAATTATATATACTGAAGAGTTATATATACTGAGGACAGTTATATATACTGAAGAGTTATATATACTGAGGACAGTTCTATATACTGAGGAGTTCTATATACTGAGAGCTATACATACTGAGGAATTATATATACTGAGGACAGTTATATATACTGAGGACAGTTATATATACTGAGGAATTATATATACTGAAGAGTTATATATACTGAGGACAGTTATATATACTGAAGAGTTATATATACTGAGGAATTATATATACTGAGGAATTATCTATACTGAGGAATTATCTATACTGAGGAATTATATATACTGAGGAATTATATATACTGAGGAGATAGAACAGAGGACAGTTCTATATACTGAGGAGATAGAACAGAGGACAGTTCTATATACTGAGGAGATAGAACAGAGGACAGTTCTATATACTGAGGAGATAGAACAGAGGACAGTTCTATATACTGAGGAGATAGAACAGAGGACAGTTCTATATACTGAGGAGATAGAACAGAGGACAGTTCTATATACTGAGGAGATAGAACAGAGGACAGTTCTATATACTGAGGAGATAGAACAGAGGACAGTTCTATATACTGAGGAGATAGAACAGAGGACAGTTCTATATACTGAGGAGATAGAACAGAGGACAGTTCTATATACTGAGGAGATAGAACAGAGGACAGTTCTATATACTGAGGAGATAGAACAGAGGACAGTTCTATATACTGAGGAGATAGAACAGAGGACAGTTCTATATACTGAGGAGATAGAACAGAGGACAGTTCTATATACTGAGGAGATAGAACAGAGGACAGTTCTATATACTGAGGAGATAGAACAGAGGACAGTTCTATATACTGAGGAGATAGAACAGAGGACAGTTCTATATACTGAGGAGATAGAACAGAGGACAGTTCTATATACTGAGGAGATAGAACAGAGGACAGTTCTATATACTGAGGAGATAGAACAGAGGACAGTTCTATATACTGAGGAGATAGAACAGAGGACAGTTCTATATACTGAGGAGATAGAACAGGGGACAGTTCTATATACTGAGGAGATAGAACAGAGGACAGTTCTATATACTGAGGAGATAGAACACAGGACAGTTCTATATACTGAGGAGATAGAACAGAGGACAGTTCTATATACTGAGGAGATAGAACAGAGGACAGTTCTATATACTGAGGAGATAGAGTTCTACTATGCAGCCCGTTGAGCAGTCAGAGGGTTAGGTGCCTTGCCCAAAGGTACAATGGCAGGAGACAGGAGGCAGCAACCCTCCAGGACCAGACAGACAGTAGTAGTGTATGAGACGTACCCTGCAGGTGAGTTTCCTGGCCATGTGGACCATCTCTCCCTGAGTGTCCATCACATCGTAGATGCTGCTCTCACTGGAGTTCTCTGACCAGTCATCTCCCCCCTCCAGCCGATCCGGCACCGCCCCGCTGACACGCATCAGCTCTACGTGGAGCCTGCCGGCTACCTGTCACACACCAGGGGAACAGACCCAGAACATCATCACACCTCAGCTCTACGTGGAGCCTGCCGGCTACCTGTCACACACCAGGGGAACAGACCCATAACATCATCACACCTCAGCTCTACGTGGAGCCTGCCGGCTACCTGTCACACACCAGGGGAACAGACCCAGAACATCATCACACCTCAGTACAGACAGAGAAGGGGAACAGACCCAGCACATCAACACACCTCAGTACAGACAGAGAAGGGGAACAGACCCAGTACATCAACACACCTCAGTACAGACAGAGAAGGGGAACAGACCCAGCACATCAACACACCTCAGTACAGACAGAGAAGGGGGAACAGACCCAGTACATCAACACACCTCAGTACAGACAGAGAAGGGGGAACAGACCCAGTACATCATCACACCTCAGTACAGACAGAGAAGGGGGAACAGACCCAGCACATCATCACACCTCAGTACAGACAGAGAAGGGGGAACAGACCCAGTACATCAACACACCTCAGTACAGACAGAGAAGGGGGAACAGACCCAGAACATCAACACACCTCAGTACAGACAGAGGAGGGGAACAGACCCAGCACATCAACACACCTCAGTACAGACAGAGAAGGGGGAACAGACCCAGTACATCAACACACCTCAGTACAGACAGAGAAGGGGAACAGACCCAGTACATCAACACACCTCAGTACAAACAGAGAAGGGGAACAGACCCAGTACATCATCACACCTCAGTACAGACAGAGAAGGGGGAACAGACCCAGAACATCAACACACCTCAGTACAGACAGAGGAGGGGAACAGACCCAGCACATCAACACACCTCAGTACAGACAGAGAAGGGGAACAGACCCAGTACATCAACACACCTCAGTACAGACAGAGAAGGGGGACAGACCCAGCACATCAACACACCTCAGTACAGACAGAGAAGGGGGAACAGACCCAGTACATCAACACACCTCAGTACAGACAGAGAAGGGGGAACAGACCCAGTACATCAACACACCTCAGTACAGACAGAGAAGGGGAACAGACCCAGTACATCAACACACCTCAGTACAGACAGAGAAGGGGAACAGACCCAGCACATCAACACACCTCAGTACAGACAGAGAAGGGGGAACAGACCCAGTACATCAACACACCTCAGTACAGACAGAGAAGGGGGAACAGACCCAGCACATCAACACACCTCAGTACAGACAGAGAAGGGGGAACAGACCCAGAACATCAACACACCTCAGTACAGACAGAGAAGGGGAACAGACCCAGTACATCAACACACCTCAGTACAGACAGAGAAGGGGGACAGACCCAGCACATCAACACACCTCAGTACAGACAGAGAAGGGGAACAGACCCAGCACATCAACACACCTCAGTACAGACAGAGAAGGGGGTACAGATCCAGTACATCAACACACCTCAGTACAGACAGAGAAGGGGGAACAGACCCAGCACATCAACACACCTCAGTACAGACAGAGAAGGGGGTACAGACCCAGCACATCAACACACCTCAGTACAGACAGATTAACGCAAGTACAAAGAGTCCCCCAGAAGCCATTTCAATATCCTGGTAGAAGCATGTGGTCAGACAAAGGAGCAATTAGGGTTGAGTGTCTTGCTCAACAGCACATTGACAGATTTTTCACCTAGTCAGGTCGGGATTCAAACCAGCGACCTTTCGGTTACTTGCCCAACGATCTTCACCATTAAGCCAGAGTTTCCCAAACTCAGTCCTGCCCTCCGGCACTACACAGCTGATACAAATAACCAACTCATCATCCGACTAAGAATCAGCTGTGTAGTGCTAGGGTAAAAACCAGGTGTACCCAGTGGGGGCCCCAGGACCCAGTTTGGGAAACCCAACGCTATGCTACCTGCCGCCCAGCAAGGACCTGAAGTACTACCATGAAGTACTACCATGAAGTACTACCATGAAGTTGATAACAGCTCAACCCCAATGTATCACTACCATCGTTAATCATTACTAAACCTCCTTAAATGAGATGTGTGTGTATGTATGTGTATAAATTCTGTTGTGTAGGTGTGTGTGTGTGTGTTGTTCTCTCACCTCCCCCTGCTGGCTGATGATAGGAACAGCGTACTGTGTAGGTGTGTGTGTGTGTGTTGTTCTCTCATCTCCCCCTGCTGGCTGATGATAGGAACAGCGTACTGTGTGTGTGTAGGTGTGTGTGTTCTCTCACCTCCCCCTGCTGGCTGATGATAGGAACAGCGTACTGTGTGTGTGTAGGTGTGTGTGTTCTTTCACCTCCCCCTGCTGGCCGATGATAGGAACAGCGTAATGTGTAGGTGTGTGTGTTCTCTCACCTCCCCCTGCTGGCTGATGATAGGAACAGCGTACTGTAGTCTGATATCGTGGAACAGACACTCCAGAAAGACGTTGGCCACTCCTATCAGGTTGTGGTTCTCCTGAGCTTCATAGAAGGACTCACTGTGCTGCTTGTGGTTGTTCAGCTTGGTATTCTGATCAGAGAGACATGATACAAACACACACCTGAAAACTTCCCCATCATCCAATTATCATCTTCATCACTGACAAAGAATACTTTCCCCTCCACAATCACTTCCAGCAGTGTCTCCCCTCGGAACATGATCCCATCGAACCCTCCCCTCCACCCCTCCCCCTCTCATCATCCCTCTGACTCCTCCCCTCCACCCCCTCTCCTCCCCTTTATCCCTCTCTCTCCTCCCCTCTCTATCTCCCCCTCTCTCCTCCCCTTTATCCCTCTATCTCCCCCTCTCTCTCCTCCCCTCTATCCCCCTCACCATCCCACTCTATCCCCCTCTCCTCCTCTCTATCTCCCCCTCTCTCCTCCCTTTATCCCTCTCTCTCCTCCACTCTATCCCCCCTCTCCCCTCCCCCTCTCTCCTCCCCTTTATCCCTCTCTCCCCTCCCCTCCTCTCTATCTCCCCCTCTCATCATCCCTCTCTCTCCTCCCCTCCTCTCACCGTGTCCTCAGCTCCCTCCTTCCAGTCTCTGTAGTGGTCTCTCATGTCCACTAGTTTGTTGTCCAGCTTGTCGATGGTCCAGACCTGTGTCCCCTTCCCTTTCCACCTCACCAGGATGGCTGGTTCACTCACTATGGCTCCACGCTGAACCAAGACACAGCGACTCTCAACGTGATGTAATGTACTGAACAAAGTTCTACAAATGACACTATTTCTGTGTACACGTATTAATGATACAACACAATCAGACCATTCCTTCAGCTTTTCTCTCATTGTACAAAACATGACACATCACTGAAAACATGTGTATGTGTGTGTGTGTGTGTATGCTGAGGTTGGTCACCTTGCGGTTGGCACTGAGGTTAGCTGCAGGGATCTGGAGGGTGACCTGGTAGTCAGTCAGTTTGTTCATCTCCTTTGCCAGGAAGTTGGCCTCTCTCACCAGGGTGTTGGCCTTGACAACCTGCTCCCTCAGCCTGGACAGACTCTGACGAAACAGCTCGTCCCTGACACACACACACACACACACACACACACACACACACACACACACACACGTGTGACTGTGATCAAACAGGTTGGTTACAACTTCATTGATCCTGCATCCAAAGCCGTAGCGTGTGTGTGTGTGTATATGTGTGTGTGTATTCCCTTCACCTCTCCTCAGTCCAGGGGCGTATCTTGCTGTGGTGTGATGGTGTGTGTGTGGGGAAGGTGAGGCGGTCACTGCTGGATCGCTGATGCTGATTGGTCCTCTCAGGAGACAGCTGTTGCCGTAGTGACTCCAGCTCTCTCTCATACATCATCCTCTGTTCCTCCAGCGCTGTGCGTTTCTCCTCCAGGTACTGCTTCTCTAAAACCTGGACCACATTCTGCATGGGATCTATAGGAGAGATACCATACTGTTAAACATAGTGCTTCTCTATCACCTAGACCACGTTCTGATCTATAGGAGAGATACCATACTGTTAAACATAATGCTTCTCTAACACCTAGACCACGTTCTGATCTATAGGAGAGATACCATACTGTTAAACATCGTGCTTCTCTATCACCTAGACCACGTTCTGATCTATAGGAGAGATACCATACTGTTAAACATACTGCTTCTCTAAAACCTGGACCACATTCTGCATGGGATCTATAGGAGAGATACCATACTGTTAAACATAGTGCTTCTCTATCACCTAGACCACGTTCTGATCTATAGGAGAGATACCATACTGTTAAACATAGTGCTTCTCTAACACCTAGACCACGTTCTGATCTATAGGAGAGATACCATACTGTTAAACATAGTGCTTCTCTAACACCTAGACCACGTTCTGATCTATAGGAGAGATACCATACTGTTAAACATAGTGCTTCTCTAAAACCTGGACCACGTTCTGATCTATAGGAGAGATACCATACTGTTAAACATAGTGCTTCTCTAACACCTAGACCACGTTCTGATCTATAGGAGAGATACCATACTGTTAAACATAGTGCTTCTCTAACACCTGGACCACGTTCTGATCTATAGGAGAGATACCATACTGTTAAACATAGTGCTTCTCTAACACCTAGACCACATTCTGATCTATAGGAGAGATACCATACTGTTAAACATAGTGCTTCTCTAACACCTAGACCACGTTCTGATCTATAGGAGAGATACCATACTGTTAAACATACTGCTTCTCTAACACCTAGACCACGTTCTGCTCTATAGGAGAGATACCATACTGTTAAACATACTGCTTCTCTAACACCTAGACCACGTTCTGATCTATAGGAGAGATACCATACTGTTAAACATAGTGCTTCTCTAACACCTAGACCACGTTCTGATCTATAGGAGAGATACCATACTGTTAAACATAGTGCTTCTCTAACACCTAGACCACGTTCTGATCTATAGGAGAGATACCATACTGTTAAACATAGTGCTTCTCTAACACCTAGACCACGTTCTGATCTATAGGAGAGATACCATACTGTTAAACATAGTGCTTCTCTAAAACCTGGACCACGTTCTGATCTATAGGAGAGATACCATACTGTTAAACATACTGCTTCTCTAAAACCTGGACCACATTCTGCATGGGATCTATAGGAGAGATACCATACTGTTAAACATAGTGCTTCTCTATCACCTAGACCACGTTCTGATCTATAGGAGAGATACCATACTGTTAAACATAGTGCTTCTCTAAAACCTGGACCACATTCTGATCTATAGGAGAGATACTGTTAAACATAGTGCTTCTCTAACACCTAGACCACGTTCTGATCTATAGGAGAGATACCATACTGTTAAACATAGTGCTTCACTAACACCTGGACCAATAGGAGAGACAGGAGACAGAGAAGTTCCAGACTCTTAAAAGTCCACCTGTGTTTCATTGACTAAAACTTTTAAGTACATGAATCAGATGGTCTGTATCAGATGGTCTGTACCAGATGGTCTGTATCAGATGGTCTGTACCAGATGGTCTGTACCAGATGGTCTGTATCAGATGGTCTGTACCAGATGGTCTGCATCCGATGGTCTGCATCCGATGGTCTGCATCCGATGGTCTGCATCCGATGGTCTGTATCAGGTCTGTATCAGATGGTCTGTACCAGATGGTCTGTACCAGATGGTCTGTACCAGATGGTCTGTATCAGATGGTCTGTACCAGATGGTCTGTACCAGATGGTCTGTATCCGATGGTCTGCATCCGATGGTCTGCATCCGATGGTCTGTATCAGATGGTCTGTATCAGATGGTCTGTATCAGATGGTCTGTATCAGATGGTCTGTACTAGATGGTCTGTATCAGATGGTCTGTACCAGATGGTCTGTACCAGATGGTCTGTATCAGATGATCTGTACCAGATGGTCTGTACCAGATGGTCTGTATCAGATGGTCTGTACCAGATGGTCTGTACCAGATGGTCTGTATCAGATGGTCTGTACCAGATGGTCTGTATCCGATGGTCTGCATCTGATGGTCTGTATCAGGTCTGTATCAGATGGTCTGTATCAGATGGTCTGTATCAGATGGTCTGTACCAGATGGTCTGTACCAGATGGTCTGTACCAGATGGTCTGTATCAGATGGTCTGTACTAGATGGTCTGCATCAGATGGTCTGTATCAGGTCTGTATCAGATGGTCTGTACTAGGTGTGAGTGTAGTGGTGAGTTTAGTGTAGTGGTGTGTGTGGATGTTGGGTGTGTGTAGTGGTGTGTATAGTGGTGTGTGTAGGGTAGTGGTGTGTGTAGTGGTGTGTGTAGGGTAGTGGTGTGTGTAGTGGTGTGTGTGTAGTGGTGTGTGTAGGGTAGTGGTGTGTGTAGTGGTGTGTAGTGTAGTGGTGTGTGTAGTGGTGTGTGTAGGGTAGTGGTGTGTGTAGTGGTGTGTGTGTAGTGTAGTGGTGTATGTGTAGTATAGTGGTGTGTGTAGTGCACTGGTGTGTGTGTGTAGTGTACTGGTGTGTGTGTGTGTAGTGGTGTGTGTGTAGTGTAGTGGTGTGTGTAGTGCACTGGTGTGTGTGTGTGTAGTGGTGTGTGTAGTGTGTAATAGGTGGGATGGCAGCCTCTCCCACACAGCAGATGCAAGGCTGCAGGTCATCCCACCTCATGTGAACAGGACAGGGGCATCACCCCACACACACACACACACACAAGACAGCTTGTGTGTGACATAACGGTTGCATCACAGGGAAAGAGGGAGCGAGGAGAGGACAGATGTGTCTCAGTTCCCCTTGAGGGGGACTGGTGTCCTCCATCGCAGGTCAAGTGGCTCTAAATGAAACCTCTGGTGTCGGGGTTGAGGAGGAGAGGCCCCGGAGCTCTTTCAGGGACTGAGGCAGTTTATACCTGCAGTGCGAACGCAACACTGTATATCGTTCAATATAGTGTGGCAAAATTCCAGGTACTTCCCCAAAAATCCTGCGTTTCCTAGAAATCCCGGTTGGAAGGTTACCGGAATCAGGAGGGAATAAGGACATCTGTGAATCTTTCAAATGGGATTTCTGAAAAACCCAGTTCAGCAAAATGATTGTAATTTGTTCCAGAAGTCATCGTACATACCGTTGTTTCCCAGGGTCTTCATCATGACCTCCGTCTGGGCGAACTCATAGCTGTAGTCCTGTTCTGAGGAGGCCTCGCTGTCTGTCTCTACGTCTACCTCTACATAGCTCTCCCTGGGGGACGCCCGTTCCCTCTCCAGCTCCTTCAGACGCTCACGCCGCTTCCTCCCAGGCAGGTTTATCCTACAGCACACAGGATGTACACTCAGTTCCTGTTTCTACAGCACACAGGATGTACACTCAGTTCCTGCTTCTACAGCACACAGGATGTACACTCAGTTCCTGTTTCTACAGCACACAGGATGTACACTCAGTTCCTGTTTCTACAGCACACAGGATGTACACTCAGTTCCTGTTTCTACAGCACACAGGATGTACACTCAGTTCCTGCTTCTACAGCACACAGGATGTACACTCAGTTCCTGTTTCTACAGCACACAGGATGTGCACTCAGTTCCTGTTTCTACAGCACACAGGATGTACACTCAGTTCTTGCTTCTACAGCACACAGGATGTGCACTCAGTTCCTGTTTCTACAGCACACAGGAGGTACACTCAGTTCCTGTTTCTACAGCACACAGGATGTACACTCAGTTCCTGTTTCTACAGCACACAGGAGGTACACTCAGTTCCTGTTTCTACAGCACACAGGATGTACACTCAGTTCCTGCTTCTACAGCACACAGGATGTACACTCAGTTCCTGCTTCTACAGCACACAGGATGTACACTCAGTTCCTGCTTCTACAGCACACAGGATGTACACTCAGTTCTTGCTTCTACAGCACACAGGATGTGCACTCAGTTCCTGTTTCTACAGCACACAGGATGTACACTCAGTTCCTGCTTCTACAGCACACAGGATGTACACTCAGTTCCTGTTTCTACAGCACACAGGATGTACCCTCAGTTCCTGTTTCTACAGCACACAGGATGTACCCTCAGTTCCTGTTTCTACAGCACACAGGATGTACCCTAAGTTCCTGTTTCTACAGCACACAGGATGTACACTCAGTTCCTGCTTCGACAGCACACAGGATGTACACTCAGTTCCTGTTTCTACAGCACACAGGATATACCCTCAGTTCCTGCTTCTACAGCACACAGGATGTACACTCAGTTCTTGTTTTTACAGGACACAGGATGTACACTCAGTTCTTGTTTTTACAGGACACAGGATGTACACTCAGTTCCTGTTTCTACAGCACACAGGATGTACACTCAGTTCCTGTTTCTACAGCACACAGGATGTACATTCAGTTCCTGCTTCTACAGCACACAGGATGTACACTCAGTTCCTGCTTCTACAGCACACAGGATGTTCACTCAGTTCCTGCTTCTACAGCACACAGGATGTACACTCAGTTCCTGCTTCTACAGCACACAGGATGTACACTCAGTTCCTGTTTCTACAGCACACAGGATGTACACTCAGTTCCTGTTTCTACAGCACACAGGATGTACACTCAGTTCCTGCTTCTACAGCACACAGGATGTTCACTCAGTTCCTGCTTCTACAGCACACAGGATGTACACTCAGTTCCTGCTTCTACAGCACACAGGATGTACACTCAGTTCCTGCTTCTACAGCACCTGGCAGCTAACGGATGTAACAATTCCAGCAACATTCCCCAAATTCTCAGGTTTTCCAGAAATCCTGATTGGAGGGTTCTGGATTTCCTGCTGTTTTGGGGAATATTTACAACCAGGATTTCTGGAAAATCTCTAGTTAACTTTGTCCAGTAGATGTTCTGTAGAGAAACTCCTCACCTGAAGAAGTGGTTGTTGCCCCACAATATGCGGTCTCCATGCCACAGGTGGACCAAGGACTCAGTCATGGTTCCATTCACACAGGTTCTGTTGGAGCAGAGCAATACAGTCTGATGATGTCATATGGAGGTGTGTTGTGGGACAGTAGACATCCCATCCTGCTGTACCCCCTCTTCCACACAGAGTAACACAGCACATCAAATATCCTCATATCACCCACCAACAGTAAAGACTATCAATGAGATATCCTCATATCACCCACCAACAGTAAAGACTACCAATGAGATATCCTCATATCACCCACCAACAGTGAAGACTACCAATGAGATATCCTCATATCACCCACCAACAGTAAAGACTACCAATGAGATATCCTCATATCACCCATCAACAGTAAAGACTACCAATGAGATATCCTCATATCACCCACCAACAGTAAAGACTACCAATGAGATATCCTCATATCACCCACCAACAGTAAAGACTACCAATGAGATATCCTCATATCACCCACCAACAGTAAAGACTACCAATGAGATATCATCATATCACCCATCAACAGTAAATACTACCAATGAGATATCCTCATATCACCCATCAACAGTAAAGACTACCAATGAGATATCCTCATATCACCCACCAACAGTAAAGACTACCAATGAGATATCCTCATATCACCCACCAACAGTAAAGACTACCAATGAGATATCCTCATATCACCCACCAACAGTAAAGACTACCAATGAGATATCCTCATATCACCCACCAACAGTAAATACTATCAATGAGATATCCTCATATCACCCACCAACAGTAAAGACTACCAATGAGATATCCTCATATAACCCACCAACAGTAAAGACTACCAATGAGATATCCTCATATTTCATAGATAGCCTTTACTGGGACGGGTGGTGGGGAGAGGAGGGAGGGATGCAGGGAGGGAGGGAGGGAGGGCAGGCAGGCAAGGAGGGAGGGGAGGAGGTAGGGAGGGATGCAGGGAGGAGGGCAGGCAGGCAGGCAAGGAGGGAGGGAGAGAGGAGGGAGGGATGCAGGGAGGGAGGGAGGGAGGGCAGGCAGGCAAGGAGGGAGGGAGGGAGAGAGGGAGGGATGCAGGGAGGGAGGGATGCAGGGAGGGAGGAAGGGATGAAGGGATGCAGGGAGGGAGGGAGGGATGCAGGGAGGGAGGGAGGGATGCAGGGAGGGATGCAGGGAGGGAGGGAGGGAGGAGGGATGCAGGGAGGGAGGATGCAGGGAGGGATGCAGGGAGGGAGGGAGGGAGGGATGCAGGGAGGGAGGGATGCAGGGAGGGAGGGATGCAGGGAGGGAGGGCAGGCAGGGAGGGAGGATGCAGGGAGGGAGGGTGCAGGGAGGGAGAAGGGATGAAGGGATGCAGGGAGGGATGCAGGGAGGGAGGGAGGGATGCAGGGAGGGAGGGATGCAGGGAGGGATGCAGGGAGGGAGGGATGCAGGGAGGGAGGGATGCAGGGAGGGCAGGCAGGAGGGAGGGAGAGAGGGAGGGATGCAGGGAGGGAGGGCAGGCAGGCAGGAGGGAGGGAGAGGGAGGGATGCAGGGAGGGAGGGATGCAGGGAGGGGAGGGAGGGATGCAGGAAGGGAGGAAGGGATGCAGGGAGGGAGGGATGCAGGGAGGGAGGAAGGGATGAAGGGATGCAGGGAGAGAGGGAGGGATGCAGGGAGGGGAGGGATGCAGGGAGGGAGGGCAGGCAGGGAGAGGGAGGGAGGGATGAAGGGAGGGAGGGATGCAGGGAGGGAGGGAGGGAGGAAGGGATGAAGGGAGGGAGGGATGCAGGGAGGGAGGGATGCAGGGAGGGAGGGATGCAGGGAGGGATGAAGGGAGGGAGGGATGGAGAGAGGGATGAAGGGAGGGAGGGATGCAGGGAGGGAGGGCAGGCAGGCAGGCAAGGAGGGAGGGAGGGATGGAGGGAGGGAGAGGGAGGGAGAGAGGGATGAAGGGAGGGAGGGATGCAGGGAGGGATGCAGGGAGGGAGGGAGAGAGGGATGAAGGGAGGGAGGGATGCAGGGAGGGAGGGCAGGCAGGCAGGCAAGGAGGGAGGGAGGGATGGAGGGAGGGATGAAGGGGAGGGAGGGAGGGATGCAGGGAGGGATGAAGGGAGGGAGGGATGCAGGGAGGGAGGGCAGGCAGGGAGGGAGGGAGGGATGCAGGGAGGGATGCAGGGAGGGAGGGATGCAGGGAGGGAGGGAGGGATGAAGGGAGGGATGCAGGGAGGGGAGGGAGAGAGGGGATGCAGGGAGGGAGGGAGGGATGGATGCAGGGAGGGAGGGATGCAGGGAGGGAGGGATGCAGGGAGGGGAGGGAGGAAGGGATGAAGGGAGGGAGGGAGGGATGCAGGGAGGGAGGGAGGGATGAAGGGAGGGAGGGAGGGATGCAGGGAGGGAGGGAGAGAGGGATGCAGGGAGGGAGGGAGGGAGAGAGGGATGAAGGGAGGGAGGGAGGGATGCAGGGAGGGAGGGATGAAGGGAGGGATGGATGCAGGGAGGGGAGGGCAGGCAGGCAGGCAAGGAGGGATGAAGGGAGGGATGCAGGGAGGGAGGGAGGGAGGGAGAGAGGGATGAAGGGAGGGAGGGAGGGATGGAGGGAGGGATGAAGGGGAGGGATGAAGGGAGGGAGGGAGGGATGCAGGGAGGGAGGGAGGGAGGGAGAGAGGATTAAGGGGGGAGGGATGCAGGGGGAGGGAGGGCAGGCAGGCAGGCAAGGAGGGAGGGAGGGATGGAGGGAGGGATGCAGGGAGGGATGCAGGGAGGGAGGGAGGAGAGGGAGAGAGGGATGAAGGGAGGGAGGGATGCAGGGGGAGGGAGGGAGTGATGCAGGGAGGGAGGGAGGGATGAAGGGAGGGAGGAAGGGATGAAGGGAGGGAGGGATGCAGGGAGGATGCAGGGAGGGAGGGAGGGATGCAGGGATGCAGGGAGGGAGGGAGGGATGCAGGGAGGGATGCAGGGAGGGATGCAGGGAGGGATGAAGGGAGGGAGGGAGGATGCAGGGAGGGAGGGAGAGAGGGATGCAGGGAGGGAGGGAGGGAGAGAGAGGATGAAGGGAGGGAGAGAGGGATGCAGGGAGGGAGGGAGGGAGAGAGGGATGAAGGGAGGGAGGGAGGGATGGAGGGAGGGATGAAGGGAGGGAGGGAGGGATGCAGGGAGGAGGGAGGGAGAGGGATGAAGGGAGGAGGGATGCAGGGAGGGAGGGCAGGCAGGCAGGCAAGGAGGGAGGGAGGGATGGAGGGGGAGGGATGAAGGGAGGGATGCAGGGAGGGATGCAGGGAGGGAGGGAGGGAGGGAGAGAGGGATGAAGGGAGGGAGGGATGCAGGGAGGGAGGGAGGGATGAAGGGAGGGAGGAAGGGATGAAGGGAGGGAGGGATGCAGGGAGGGAGGGAGGGATGCAGGGAGGGAGGGAGGGATGCAGGGAGGGATGCAGGGAGGGGAGGAAGGGGAGGGAGGGATGCAGGGAGGGATGCAGGGAGGGAGGGAGGGATGCAGGGAGGGATGCAGGGAGGGAGGGAGGGATGAAGGGAGGGAGGAAGGGATGAAGGGAGGGAGGGATGCAGGGAGGGAGGGAGGGAGGGATGCAGGGAGGGGAGGGAGGGATGCAGGGAGGGATGCAGGGAGGGGAGGGCAGGCAGGCAAGGAGGGAGGGATGCAGGGAGGGAGGGAGGGCATTCAGGCAGGCAAGGAGGGAGGGAGAGAGGGATGAAGGGAGGGAGGGAGAGAGGGATGAAGGGAGGGAGAGGGAGGGAGGGATGCAGGGAGGGAGGGGAGGGCATTCAGGCAGGCAAGGAGGGAGGGAGAGAGGGGGATGAAGGGGAGGAGGGAGGGAGGACGGATGCAGGGAGGAGGGGATGTTTGATATCAAAGCAGGAGGTTTAGATCAGAAATACCTCAGCTATGAGGTCATGAGAAACTCCAGTCAGGTCCAGTTCACTCATCCATGTGCGTGTACTGTGTGTGTGCGTACTGTGTGTGTGTGTGTGTGTGTGTATGTGTGTGTGAGCTCACCTGGCATTCTCTATAGGGGTGAGGGTGACCTCCCCCCCGTCTGGGCTGATCTCCAACACACAGTGTTCTGACTGGATACCAATCCCAAAGAGCTGGATGTCCTGAGAGGTGTCTGCACCCACACGCGTGTGTTCCTACACACACACACACACACACACACACACACACACACACGCACACACACACAAACACACACACACACACAAACACACACACACACACACACACGCACGCACGCACGCACACACACACACACAGAGAGAGAGAGGAGATGATGATTTCCCATAATTCATGTGGGTCAGGTCCTACTTCAATCCAATGGCAGGTTGACATCTGATGTGACGCAACAGACTGCAATTCACTTTCCCCACAGACACACAGACTCAGATATGTACCACTTATATAACTGGTGATATCATTACTTCCCCACAGACACACAGACTCAGATATGTACCACTTATATAACTGGTGATATCATTACTTCCCCACAGACTCAGATATGTACCACGTATATGACTGGTGATATCATTACTTCCCCACTGACACAGACTCAGATATGTACCACTTATATAACTGGTGATATCATTACTTCCCCACAGACTCAGATATGTACCACTTATATAACTGGTGATATCATTACTTCCCCACAGACTCAGATATGTACCACGTATATGACTGGTGATATCATTACTTCCCCACTGACACAGACTCAGATATGTACCACTTATATAACTGGTGATATCATTACTTCCCCACTGATATCATGAGGCCATTTTAATCTGCTACAACACCTTTCTCCTTTCATCAATGGGGACGAGAAACTACACAAGAACAGTCACTTAGTGACTGTGAGCTCAGTGAAAAAGCTGATTGCTGTCCACTCTAACTCTCTCTCCCCTTCTATATCTCTCTCTCCTCCTTCTCTCTCTATTTCTCTCTCTCCCCTTCTATATCTCTCTCTCCTCCTTCTCTCTCTATTTCTCTCTCTCCCCTTCTATATCTCTCTATCTCCCCCTTCTATCTCTCTCCTCCTTCTCTCCTTCTATATCTCTCTCTCCCTTCTATCTATCTCCCCTTCTATCTCTCTCCCCTTCTATCTATCTCCCCTTCTATCTCTCTCTCCTCCTTCTATCTCTCTCTCTCTCCTCCCTCCCCTTCAATCTCTCTCTCTCCCCTTCTCTCTCGCTCTCTCTCTCTCCCCCTGTATGTCTCGCCTCCCCTTCTCTCTCTCTCCTCCCTTCTCTCTCCCTCCCTTCTATCTCTCTCTCTCTCCCCTCTATCTCTCTCTCTCTCCCCTTCTATCTCTCTCTCTCCCTCCTCTCTCTCTCTCTCCCCCTTCTATCTCTCTCTATCTCTCTATCTCTCCCCCTTCTATCTCTCTCTCCCTTCCCCTTCTATCTCTCTCTCTCCCCCTTCTATCTCTCTCTCTCTCTCTCCCCCTTCTCTCTCCCTCCTCTCTCTCTCCTCCCTCTCTCTCTATCTCTCTCTCTCTCTCCCCTTCTATCTCTCTCTC
>NW_027039224.1:25674-50833 GCF_034236695.1 Oncorhynchus nerka | reverse complement strand
CAATGTGGAGGCTATATACAGGGTGTTACGTTACAGAGTCAATGTGGAGGCTATACAGGGGGTACCGGCACAGAGTCAATGTGGAGGCTATATACAGGGTGTTATGGTACAGAGTCAATGTGGAGGCTATATACAGGGTGTTATGGTACAGAGTCAATGTGGAGGCTATATACAGGGGGTACCGTACAGAGTCAATGTGGAGGCTATATACAGGGGTACCGGTACAGAGTCAATGTGGAGGCTATATACAGGGTGTTACGGTACAGAGTCAATGTGGAGGCTATATACAGGTACGGTACAGAGTCAATGTGGAGGCTATATACAGGGTACCGGTACAGAGTCAATGGAGGCTATATACATAGATTACCGGTACAGAGTCAATGTGGAGGCTATACAGGGGGTACCGGTACAGAGTCAATGTGGAGTCTATTACAGGGTATTACGGTACCAATGTGGAGGCAGGGTACCGGGTACAGAGTCAATGTGGAGGCTATATACAGGTTACGGCACAGTGTCAATGTGGAGGCTATATACAGGGTACTGGGTACAGAGTCAATGTGGAGGCTATATACAGGGGGCACGGTACAGAGTCAATGTGGAGGCTATATACAGGGGGAGTACCGGTACAGAGTCAAAGTGGAGGCTATATACAGGGTATTACGGTACAGAGTCAATGTGGAGGCTATATACAGGGGATACCGGTACAGAGTCAATGTGGAGGCTATATACAGGGTATTACGGTACAGAGTCAATGTGGAGGCTATATACAGGGGTACCGGTAGAGTCAAAGTGGAGGCTATATACAGGGTACGGTACAGAGTCAATGTGGAGGCTATATACAGGGGTACGGTACAGAGTCAATGTGGAGGCTATATACAGGATACCGGTACAGAGTCAATGGAGGCTATATACAGGGTGTTACGGTACAGAGTCAATGTGGAGGCTATATACAGGGGGTACCGGTACAGAGTCAATGTGGAGGCTATATACAGGGGGTACCGGTACAGAGTCAAAGTGGAGGCTATATACAGGAAATTACGGTACAGTGTCAATGTGGAGGCTATATACAGGTAGGTACAGAGTCAATATGGAAGCTATATACAGGGGTACCGGCACAGAGTCAATGTGGAGGCTATATACAGGGGTACCGGTACAGAGTCAATGTGGAGCTATATACAGGGTGTTACGGTACAGAGTCAATGTGGAGGCTATATACAGGGTATTACGGTACAGAGTCAATGTGGAGGCTATATACAGGGGGTACCGGTACAGAGTCAAAGTGGAGGCTATATACAGGGGTACCAGTACAGTCAATGTGGAGGCTATATACAGGGGGTAGCACAGAGTCAATGTGGAGGCTATATACAGGGTATTACGGTACAGAGTCAATGTGGAGGCTATATACAGGAAATTGCAGTACAGAGTCAATGTGGAGGCTATATACAGGGGGTACCGGTACAGAGTCAATGTGGAGGCTATATACAGGGGTACCGGTACAGAGTCAAAGTGGAGGCTATATACAGGTTGTTACGGTACAGAGTCAATGTGGGCGCTATATACAGGGTATTACGGTACAGAGTCAATATGGAGGCTATACAGGGGTTACCGGTACAGAGTCAATGTGGAATGTACGGTACAGAGTCAATAGTGGAGGCTATATACAGGGGTACCAGTACAGAGTCAATGTGGAGGCTATATACAGGGGGGTACCGGTACAGAGTCAATGTGGAGGCTATATACAGGTATTACGGTACAGAGTCAATGTGGAGACAATATACAGGCTATACAGAGTCAATGTGGAGGCTATACAGGTGTTACAGGTACAGAGTCAATGTGGAGGCTATATACAGGGAGTACGGTACAGAGTCAATGTGGAGGCTAGTACCAGGGAGTCATTGGAGGCTATATACAGAATGCAGTACAGAGTCAAGTGGAGGCTATATACAGCCGTGTTACGGTACAGAGTCAATGTGGAGGCTATATACAGGGTATTACGATACAGAGTCAATGTGGAGGCTATATACAGGGTATACGGTACAGAGTCAATGTGGAGGCTATATACAGGGGGTACGGTACAGAGTCAATGTGGAGGCTATATACAGGGGGTACCGGTACAGAGTCAAAGTGGAGGCTATATTGGTGGGTAACCGGTTTACAGAGTCAATGTGGAGGCTATATACAGGGGGTACCAGTACAGAGTCAATGTGGAGGCTATATACAGGGTATTACGGTACAGAGTCAATGTGGAGACAATATACAGGAAATTGCCAGTACAGAATCAATGTGGAGACTATACAGGGTATTACGGTAGAGAGTCAATGTGGAGGTTATATACAGGGGGTACCGGTACAGAGTCAATGTGGAGGCTATATACAGGGGGTACCGGTACAGAGTCAATGTGGAGGCTATATACAGGGTGTTACGGTACAGAGTCAATGTGGAGGCTATATACAGGGTGTTACGGTACAGAGTCATGTGGAGGCTATTAGGAAATACCAGTGCAGAGTCAATGTGGAGGTTATATACAGGGGGTACCGGTACAGAGTCAATGTGGAGGCTATATACAGGGTGTTGTTAAATAGTCCGTGTGGCCATTTGATTAATTGTTCAGCAGTCTTATGGCTTGTGGGTAGAAGCTGTTGAGGAGCCTTTTGGACCTAGATCTGGCACTCGGTAACGCTTAACCGTGCGGTAGCAGAGAGAACAGTCTATGACTGTGCTGACTGGAATCTTGACCATTTCTTTCAAAACTTCCTCTGACAC
This sequence comes from Oncorhynchus nerka, assembly GCF_034236695.1. Classification (NCBI taxonomy): domain Eukaryota; kingdom Metazoa; phylum Chordata; class Actinopteri; order Salmoniformes; family Salmonidae; genus Oncorhynchus; species Oncorhynchus nerka. The sequence continues at coordinate 48,070 of NW_027039224.1, read as the reverse complement.
CGCCTGGTATAGAGGTCCTGATGGCAGGAAGCTCGGCACCAGTGATGTACTGGGCAGCACACACTTAGCTCCTGTAGTGCCTTGCCTTGTCAGAGGACGAGCAGTTGCCGTACCAGGCAGTGATGCAACCAGTCGGGCGGGATGCTCTCGATGGTGCAGCTGTAGAACCTTTGAGGATCTGGGACCCATGCCAAATCTTTTTCAATCTCGTGAGGGAATAGGCTTTGTCGTGCCCTCTTCACGACTGTCTTGCTGTGCTTGACCATGATAGTTTTGTTGGTGATGTGGACACCAAGGAACTTGAAGCTCTCAACCTGCTCCCCCAACAGCCCCGTCGTTAAGAATGGGAGCGTGTTCTGTCCTCCTTTTCCCAAAGTCCACAATCATTTCTTTAGTCTTGATCACATTGAGGGAGAGGTTGTTGTCCTGGCACCACACGGTCAGGTCTCTGACCACCCTCCCTATAGGCTGTCTCGTTGTTGTCTGTGATCAGGCCTAACACTGTTGTGTCACAAACTTAATGATGGTGTTGTGTTGTCACCTACCCTTACCACCTGGGGGCGGCCGTCAGGAAGTCCAGGATCCAGTTGCAGAGGGAGGTGTTTAGTCCCAGGGTTCTCAGCTGAGTGATGAGCTTTGTGGGCACTATGGTGAACGCTGAGCTGTAGTGTGGAACAGCATTCTCACATAGGTGTTCCTTTTGTCCAGGTGGGAAAGGGCAGTGTGAGTGCAATAGAGACTGAATCATCTGTGGATCTGTTTGGGCGGTATGCAAATTGGAGTGGGTCTAGGGTTTCTGGGATAATGGTGTTGATGTGAATCATGGCTCCTGGAGTGTGTGTGTGTGTGTGTCATTGGTTAAGAGCCAGCACAACCCATCTCTTTCCCATCAGGCTTTGTGGTCTCTAGTGTTGAGCGCTTTGATTGGCTGCAGAGGGGTACAGTAAGCCTGAGGGTGAAATAGAGAACCCCACGCCCTTCTCTCGCTCTTCCTCTCTCTTCTTTCCATTAAATTCAAAGTGGCTTTATTGGGAAACATATGTTTTGTATGTTTTTATTTGCCAAAGCAAATGTAAAAACAATAAACAAAATTGATAAACAAATGTAACAACATGAACAAGAAACTTTTAGAAATGTTGATCTCAAAGTTTAAAAATATATATACAAATAAATAATAAATAAATAATAAATAAAGAGAAAAATAGATATATATTTATATACACTGCTCAAAAAAATAAAGGGAACACTAAAATAACACATCCTAGATCTGAATGAATGAAATATTCTCATTAAATACTTTTTTTCTTTACATAGTTGGAATGTGCTGACAACAAAATCACACACTAATGATCAATGAAATCAAATTTATCAACCCATGGAGGTCTGGATTTGGAGTCACACTCAAAAATTAAAGTGGAAAACCACACTACAGGCTGATCCAACTTTGATGTAATGTCCTTAAAACAAGTCAAAAATGAGGCTCAGTAGTGTGTGTGGCCTCCACGTGCCCAAGGACCTCCCTACAACGCCTGGGCATGCTCCCGATGAGGTGGCGGATGGTCTCCTGAGGGATCTCCTCCCAGACCTGACCAAAGCATCCGCCAACTTCTGGACAGTCTGTGCAACGTGGCATTGGTGGATGGAGCGAGACATGATGTCCCAGATGTGCTCAATTGGATTCAGGTCTGGGGAACGGGCATGGGCTAGTCCAGGCATCAATGCCTTCCTCTTTGCAGGAACTGCTGACACACTCCAGCCACATGAGGTCTAGCATTGTCTTGCATTAGGAGGAACCAAGGGCCAACCGCACCAGCATATGGTCTCACAGGGGGTCTGAGGATCTCATCTCGGTACCTAATGGTAGTCAGGCTACTCTGGCGAGCACATGGAGGGCTGTGCGGCTCCCCAAAGAAATGCCACCCCACACCATGACTGACCCACCGCCAAACCGGTCATGCTGGAGGATGTTGCAGGCAGCAGAACGTCTCCACGGCGTTCCCAGACTCTGTCACGCCTGTCACATGTGCTCAGAACCTGCTTTCATCTGTGAAGAGCACAGGGCACCAGTGGCGAATTTGCCAATCTTGGTGTTCTCTGGCAAATGCCAACGACCTGCATGGTGTTGGGCCAAAGCTCAACCCCCACCTGTGGACGTCGGGCCCTCATACCACCTTTCATGGAGTCTGTTTCTGACCATTTGAGCAGACATGCACATTTGTGGCCTGCTGGAGGCCATTTTGCAGGGCTCTGCAGTGCTCCTCCTGCTCCTCCTTGCACAAAGGCGGAGGTAGTGGTCCTGCTGCTGGGTTGTTACCTCCTACGGCCTCCTCCACGCCTCCTGATGTACTGGCCTGTCTCCTGGTAGCGCTCCATGCTCTGACACTATGCTGACAGACACAGCAAAACCTTCTTGTCACAGTTCGCATTGATGTGCCATCCTGAGGAGCTGCACTACCTGAGCCACTTGTGTGGGTGGTAGACTCCTTCTCATGCTACCACTAGAGTGAAAGCACTGCCAGCATTTAAAAGTGACCAAAACATCAGCCAGGAAGAGAACTGAGAAGTGGTCTGTGGTCCTCACCTGCAGAACCACCTTTATTAAGGAAATCTGCTAATTGAAGCCTATAATTTCCACCTGTTGTCTATTCCATTTGCACAACAGCATGTGAAATTTATTGTCAATCAGTGTTGCTTCCTAAGTGGACAGTTTGATTTCACAGAAGTGCGACATTGGACTTGATTCAGTGTATCATGCAGCCTCAGGTTAATTTCAAACTGCAAACGCCTAACACATCATTGTGATCTCTACAGCGCTGTTATTGGTCGTCATTGACCTTGCGTAGGGCTTAAACACTGTATACACTGATTTATAAGGCCATGTTGGGTAAAACACCATTTTATCCCAGTTCTTTCTTAGCCAGGTCAGTTACATTGTGTTGTTTAAGTGTTCCTTTATTGTTTTGAGCAGTGTAGTTGTATTGTTGTTTATAAAATATCCCCCCAAAATATCCACAACTTAAAATGATATAGAGAATAAATCTCTCTCTTCCTCCCCTCTCATTCTCTCTTCTCTCTCTCCCTCTCTCCTCCTCTCTCATTCTCTCTTCTCTCTCTCCTCTCCTCCTCTCTCTCTCTCTCTCTCTCTCTCCTTTCCCTCTTCTCCCTCTCTCCTCCTCTTCCTCTCTCTCTCCTCCCCTCTCATTCTCTCTTCTCTCTCTCCCTCTCTCCTCCTCTCTCATTCTCTCTTCTCTCTCTCTCTCCCTCTCTCTCTCTCTCTCTCTCTCTCTCTCTCCTTTCCCTCTCCTCCTCCTCTTCCTCTCTCTCTCCTCCCCTCTCATTCTCTCTTCTCTCTCTCCTCTCCTCCTCCTCTCTCTCTCTCTCTCTCTCTCTCTCTCTCTCTCTCCTTTCCCTCTCCTCCCCTCTCCTTCTCTCTCCTTACCTCCCTCCCTCTAGTTTAATTTTATATCGGGGCCATTACGCTACAGTTAGCTGTCTGTAAGGCCAGGTCACCATGGAAACAAAACAAGTGCTCGGCAGAAAATATGCCAATGTAAGAGCTGGCTTCCTCCCTCTCCCTCATTTATTCTGAAGGCACAAACTACAATAAATCATTGTCTTCTTGACGTGTAGTTGTCTCATAGCTTTGCCTCTACATATAGTACTTCACTAACCGTCATAGTTACCAGACCACGGGTTGGACATGCTGTTGACTGTTGTCATAGTTACCAGTCCACGGGTTGGACATGCTGTTGACTGTTGTCATAGTGACCAGACCAGGGGTTGGACATGCTGATGACTGTCGTCATAGTTACCAGTCCACGGGTTGGACATGCTGTTGTCATAGTTACCAGTCCACGGGTTGGACATGCTGTTGACTGTTGTCATAGTGACCAGACCAGGGGTTGGACATGCTGTTGACTGTTGTCATAGTTACCAGACCACGGGTTGGACATGCTGTTGACTGTCGTCATAGTTACCAGTCCACGGGTTGGACATGCTGTTGACTGTCGTCATAGTTACCAGTCCACGGGTTGGACATGCTGTTGACTGTTGTCATAGTGACCAGACCAGGGGTTGGACATGCTGTTGACTGTTGTCATAGTTACCAGACCACAGGTTGGACATGCTGTTGACTGTTGTCATAGTTACCAGTCCACAGGTTGGACATGCTGTTGACTGTTGTCATAGTTACCAGACCACGGGTTGGACATGCTGTTGACTGTCGTCATAGTGACCAGTCCACGGGTTGGACATGCTGTTGACTGTCGTCATAGTTACCAGACCACGGGTTGGGCATGCTGTTGACTGTCGTCATAGTGACCAGACCACGGGTTCGACATGCTGTTGACTGTTGTCATAGTTACCAGTCCACAGGTTGGACATGCTGTTGACTGTTGTCATAGTTACCAGACCACATGTCTCTCTATCTCTGTCTCTGTCTCTCTCTGTCTCTCTCTGTCTCTGTCTCTCTCTGTCTCTCTCTGTCTCTCTCTGTCTCTCTCTGTCTCTCTGTCTCTCTCTGTCTCTCTGTCTCTCTGTCTCTCTCTGTCTCTCTGTCTCTCTCTGTCTCTCTCTGTCTCTCTGTCTCTCTCTGTGTCTCTCTAAAGAGTTAAAGCGTAGTTTTATCTGTGAGAGTGAAAGAGTTATGGAAGGGAAGTTACGAGAAGTGGAACCACATCTGACTGAGAGTGGGGCTTTATTCAAACCAGATGTCACACAGACGCACACACTACACACACACACTGCACACACTACACTCACACACTATACACACACACACTATACACACACACTACACACACACACACTACATACACACACTACACACACACACTACACACACACTACACACACACTACACACACACTACACACACACACACACTACATACACACACTACACACACACTACATACACACTACATACACACACACTACACACACACACACACACACACACACTACACACACACACTACACACACACTACACACACACACACACTACATACACACACACACACTACATACACACACTACATACACACACTACACACACACACTACACACACACACTACACACACACACACTACACACACACACTACATACACACACTACACACACACACTACACACACACACTACACTACACACACACACTACACACACACACTACATACACACACTACACACACACACACTACACACACACACTACACACACACACACTACACACACACACTACATACACACACACACTACACACTACACATACACACACACACACACACACACACACACTACACACACACACTACACACACACACTACACACACACACTACATACACACACTACATACACACACTACACACACACACTACACACACTACATACACACACTACACACACACACTACACACACACACTACATACACACACTACACACACACACTACATACACACACTACACACGCACACTACACAAACACAGCTCATGTACACACACACACACACACACACACACACACACACACACACACACACACAGCCCATGTAAATATACACAGAGTCTGGTCTGGAAAACATCAGGAGAAATCTTGTAAACTCTCCGTCGCTCCTGTTTTTGGGTTGCTACGGGAGACGGGACTAGTTAATCAAACGTTCCGACGGGCTCTCGCTGTTGTGTAGTAAATCCCTGTGTGTGTTTAAACTCTCTGGGCTCTTAAAGCCCACACCGCACATTCCCATAATTCTCAGAGCCAGAGTTATTAGTGAGTGACTTTATCTCAGCAGAGAGATAGTGAAGGAGGAGGAGAGGAGGGAGGGGAGGGGGAGGGAGGGGGTCAGGCACCACTGTCTGTCTGCTATAGTGGAACCAGACCCCAGCCTCGTCCCCAGACTACAGACCCCAGCCTCGTCCCCCAGACTACAGACCCCAGCCTCGTCCCCAGACTACAGACCCCAGCCTCGTCCCCAGACTACAGACCCCAGCCTCGTCCCCCAGACTACAGACCCCAGCCTCGTCCCCCAGACTACAGACCCCAGCCTCGTCCCCCAGACTACAGACCCCAGCCTCGTCCCCCAGACTACAGACCCCAGCCTCGTCCCCAGACTACAGACCCCAGCCTCGTCCCCCAGACTACAGACCCCAGCCTCGTCCCCAGACTACAGACCCCAGCCTCGTCCCCCAGACTACAGACCCCAGCCTCGTCCCCCAGACTACAGACCCCAGCCTCGTCCCCAGACTACAGACCCCAGCCTCGTCCCCCAGACTACAGACCCCAGCCTCGTTCCCTAGGCTTGTCCCCCAGACGCCCCTAGCCTTGTCCCCTAGCCTTGTCCCCTAGACCCGCCCTAGGCTTGTCCCCCAGACCCGCCCTAGGCTTGTCCCTAGGCTTGTCCCTAGCCTTGTCCCCTAGCCTTGTCCCCTAGCCTTGTCCCCCTAGCCTTGTCCCCCTAGTCTTGTCCCTCTAGCCTTGTCCCCTAGCCTTGTCCCCCTAGCCTTGTCCCCCTAGCCTTGTCCCCCTCTCTGGCACCTTGTTGTTGTTTTTTAGGGGTTTGATGATAGTTATTGTTGTTGACCCTGTTGTTTTTGTTTACACCCTAGGTCCTGGACAGCTATGAGAAGGATGGTTTCAACTTCCTGTCCAAGGTGTTTAACTCCTCCCACTCCTTCCTGGAGGACCTGACTGGTTTGACTCAGCTACACCAGGAGACACAGAACGCAGAGGTACACACACCTCAACACACACCTCAACACACACCTCAACACACACCTCAACACACACCTCAACACACACTAAAACAGAGGTACACACACCTCAACACACACCTCAACACACACCTCAACACACACCTCAACACACACCTCAACACACACCTCAACACACACTAAAACAGAGGTACACACACCTCAACACACACCTCAACACACACCTCAACACACACTAAAACAGAGGTACACACACCTCAACACACACCTCAACACACACCTCAACACACACCTCAACACACACTAAAACAGAGGTACACACACCTCAACACACACCTCAACACACACTAAAACAGAGGTACACACACCTCAACACACACCTCAACACACACCTCAACACACACCTCAACACACACCTCAACACACACTAAAACAGAGGTACACACACCTCAACACACACCTCAACACACACCTCAACACACACCTCAACACACACCTCAACACACACCTCAACACACACCTCAACACACACCTCAACACACACTAAAACAGAGGTACACACACCTCAACACACACCTCAACACACACCTCAACACACACCTCAACACACACATCCCTGTCCTCCATTGTCCACACCGTATTACGCCGGCTCTTTGGTTTTCTGTTGATGGTTTCACATCAAATTGTATTTGTCACCGAATACAACAGTGTTTACGTAGACATTACTGTGAAATGCTGACTTACAAGTCCTTAACTAACAATGCAGTTTAAATGAAGAGATAAGAATAACAAATAATTAAAGAGCAGCAATAAAATAACAGTAGTGAGGTTATATACAGGGTATTACGGTACAGAGGCTATATAAAGGGTGTTACGGTACAGAGTCAATGTGGAGGCTATATACAGGGTGTTACGGTACAGAGTCAATGTGGAGGCTATATACAGGGGGTACCGGTACAGAATCAATGTGGAGGCTATATACAGGGGGTACCGGTACAGAGTCAATGTGGAGGCTATATACAGGGGTACCGGTACAGAGTCAATGTGGAGACTATATACAGGGGGTACCGGTACAGAGTCAATGTGGAGGCTATATACAGGGGGTACCGGTACAGAGTCAATGTGGAGGTTATATACAGGGGGTACCGTTACACAGAGTCATTGTGGAGGCTATATACAGGGGTCAGGGGGTACCGGTACAGAGGCAATGTGGAGGCTATATACAGGGTCACACTGTGGTATTTCACCCGGTAGATATTGGAGTTTATCAAAATCTGGTTTGTTTTTTAATTCTTTGTGGATCTGTGTTATCTGAGGGAAATATGTCTCTCTAATATGGTCATACATTTGGCAGGAGGTTAGGAAGTGCACCTCAGTTTCCACCTCATTTTGTGGGCAGTGAGCACATAGGCAGACATGGCTCTCAAGAAGACAGGCTATGGCAGCCTTTCTATCAATAGCAAGGCTATGCTCACTGAGTCTGTACATAGTCAACGATTTGGTTTCTTTTAGGTGGTTGTAGAATTGAATGGCTCTTTTCTGCATTTTGATAATTAGCGGGTATCGGCATAATTCTGCTCAGCATGCATTATTTGGTGTTCTACGTTGTACACAGGGGATTTCTTTTGCAGAATTCTGCATGCAGAATCTCAATTTGGTGTTCTCCCCATTTTGTGAATTCTTGGTTGGTGAGCGGACCCCAGACCTCACAACCATAAAGGGCTGATTCAAGTATTTTTTGCCAGATCGGGATGTCAAATTGTATGTTCCGTTTGATGGCATAGAAGTCCCTTGTTGCCTTGTGTCTCTGATCGTTCACAGCTTTGTGGAAGTTACCTGTGGCGCTGATGTTTAGGCCGAGGGATGTATAGTGTTTTGTGTGCTCTAGGGCAACAGTGTCTAGATGGAATTTGTATTTGTGGACCTGGTGACTGGACCTTTTTTGGAACACCATTATTTTGGTCTTACTGAGATTTACTGTCAGGGCCCAGGTCTGACAGAATCTGTGCATAAGATCTAGGTGCTGCTGTAGGCCCTCCTTGGTTGGTGACAGAAGCACCAGATCATCAGCAAACATTTGGATTCTGATTCTAGGAGGGCGAGGTCGTGTGCTGCAGACTGTTCTAGTGCCAATTCGTTGATATATATGTTGAAGAGGGTGGGGCTTAAGCTGCATCCCTGTCTCACCCCACGACCCTGTGGAAAGAAATTTGTGTTTTTTGCCAATTTTAACCACACACTTGTTGTTTGTGTACATGGATTTTATAATGTTGTGGTCTGTAGTACGGTAATTTGGTTAAAAGCCAATTTGACATTTGCTCAGTACATTGTTTTCACTGAGGAAATGTACGAGTCTGCTGTTAATGATAATGCAGAGGATTTTCCCAAAGTTGCTGTTGACGCATATCCCACGGTAGTTATTGGGGTCAAATTTGTCTCCACTTTTGTGGATTGGGGTGATCAGTCCTTGGCTCCAAATATTGGGGAAGATGCCAGAGCTAAGGATGATGTTAGAGTTTTAGTATAGCCAGTTCGGAATTTGTTGTCTGTATATTTGCTCATTTCATTGAGGATACCATCAACACCACATGCGTTTTTGGGTTGGAGAGTTTTTTATTTTGTCCTGTAACTCATTCAATGTAATTGGAGAATCCAGTGAGTTCTGGTAGTCTTTAATAGTTGATTCAATGTAATTGGAGAATCCAGTGAGTTCCGGTAGTCTTTAATAGTTGATTCAATGTAATTGGAGAATCCAGTGAGTTCTGGTAGTCTTTAATAGTTGATTCAATGTAATTGGAGAATCCAGTGGATTCTGGTAGTCTTTAATAGTTGATTCAATGTAATTGGAGAATCCAGTGGATTCTGGTAGTCTTTAATAGTTGATTCAATGTAATTGGAGAATCCAGTGGATTCTGGTAGTCTTTAATAGTTGATTCAATGTAATTGGAGAATCCAGTGGATTCTGGTAGTCTTTAATAGTTGATTCAATGTAATTGGAGAATCCAGTGGATTCTGGTAGTCTTTAATAGTTGATTCAATGTAATTGGAGAATCCAGTGGGTTCTGGTAGTCTTTAATAGTTGATTCTAAGATTTGTATTTGATCATGTTTTTGCTGTTTGGTGGTTTACATCTCCATGTTGGATAGATAACTCTTCCTGTTGTTGTTTGTTATAGAGCCAATCAGATTGGAGAAGTGGTTTACATCTCCATGTTGGATAGATAACTCTTCCTGTTGTTGTTTGTTATAGAGCCAATCAGATTGGAGAAGTGGTTTACATCTCCATGTTGGATAGATAACTCTTCCTGTTGTTGTTTGTTATAGAGCCAATCAGATTGGAGAAGTGGTTTACATCTCCATGTTGGATAGATAACTCTTCCTGTTGTTGTTTGTTATAGAGCCAATCAGATTGGAGAAGTGGTTTACATCTCCATGTTGGATAGATAACTCTTCCTGTTGTTGTTTGTTATAGAGCCAATCAGATTGGAGAAGTGGTTTACATCTCCATGTTGGATAGATAACTCTTCCTGTTGTTGTTTGTTATAGAGCCAATCAGATTGGAGAAGTGGTTTACATCTCCATGTTGGATAGATAACTCTTCCTGTTGTTGTTTGTTATAGAGCCAATCAGATTGGAGAAGTGGTTTACATCTCCATGTTGGATAGATAACTCTTCCTGTTGTTGTTTGTTATAGAGCCAATCAGATTGGAGAAGTGGTTTACATCTCCATGTTGGATAGATAACTCTTCCTGTTGTTGTTTGTTATAGAGTCAATCAGATTGGAGAAGTGGTTTACATCTCCATGTTGGATAGATAACTCTTCCTGTTGTTGTTTGTTATAGAGCCAATCAGATTGGAGAAGTGGTTTACATCTCCATGTTGGATAGATAACTCTTCCTGTTGTTGTTTGTTATAGAGCCAATCAGATTGGAGAAGTGGTTTACATCTCCATGTTGGATAGATAACTCTTCCTGTTGTTGTTTGTTATAGAGCCAATCAGATTGGAGAAGTGGTTTACATCTCCATGTTGGATAGATAACTCTTCCTGTTGTTGTTTGTTATAGAGCCAATCAGATTGGAGAAGTGGTTTACATCTCCATGTTGGATAGATAACTCTTCCTGTTGTTGTTTGTTATAGAGCCAATCAGATTGGAGAAGTGGTTTACATCTCCATGTTGGATAGATAACTCTTCCTGTTGTTGTTTGTTATAGAGCCAATCAGATTGGAGAAGTGGTTTACATCTCCATGTTGGATAGATAACTCTTCCTGTTGTTGTTTGTTATAGAGCCAATCAGATTGGAGAAGTGGTTTACATCTCCATGTTGGATAGATAACTCTTCCTGTTGTTGTTTGTTATAGAGCCAATCAGATTGGAGAAGTGGTTTACATCTCCATGTTGGATAGATAACTCTTCCTGTTGTTGTTTGTTATAGAGCCAATCAGATTGGAGAAGTGGTTTACATCTCCATGTTGGATAGATAACTCTTCCTGTTGTTGTTTGTTATAGAGCCAATCAGATTGGAGAAGTGGTTTACATCTCCATGTTGGATAGATAACTCTTCCTGTTGTTGTTTGTTATAGAGCCAATCAGATTGGAGAAGTGGTTTACATCTCCATGTTGGATAGATAACTCTTCCTGTTGTTGTTTGTTATAGAGCCAATCAGATTGGAGAAGTGGTTTACATCTCCATGTTGGATAGATAACTCTTCGTGTTGTTCTTTGTTTCGGGTTTCCATGGATACTTAAATTACAAGAAGCTGATTTCTGACGTGCTGTTCCTTCTTTTTCCATAGTGTATTTCAGTATTGTTTTAGTGATTCACCATAGTGAAGGCGTAGACTCAGGTTTTTGGGTCTCTATGTTTTTGGTTGGACAGGTTTCTCAATTTCTTTCAGGTTTTTGCATTCTTCCTCAAACCATTTGTCATTGTTGTTCATTTTCTTAGTTTGTGAGCATAACCCCCTAAATCTCTTTAGTTTTTCACACCTGGTAGTGTGGTGGTTGGGACTACCAGCTCCCTGTAACCTAGAGGACAACCAGCGGTTCCATCTCCTCTATACCACCCACCTGGTAGTGTGGTGGTTGGGACTACCAGCTCCCTGTAACCTAGAGGGCAACCAGTGGGTCCATCTCCTCTATAGCACCCACCTGGTAGTGTGGTGGTTGGGACTACCAGCTCCCTGTAACCTAGAGGACAACCAGTGGTTCCATCTCCTCTATAGCACCCACCTGGTAGTGTGGTGGTTGGGACTACCAGCTCTCTGTAACCTAGAGGACAACCAGTGGGTCCGTCTCCTCTATACCACCCACCTGGTAGTGTGGTGGATGGGACTACCAGCTCCCTGTAACCTAGAGGACAACCAGTGGTTCCATCTCCTCTATAGCACCCACCTGGTAGTGTGGTGGATGGGACTACCAGCTCTCTGTAACCTAGAGGACAACCAGTGGGTCCGTCTCCTCTATACCACACACCTGGTAGTGTGGTGGTTGGGACTACCAGCTCCCTGTAACCTAGAGGACAACCAGTGGTTCCATCTCCTCTATAGCACCCACCTAGTAGTGTGGTGGTTGGGACTACCAGCTCCCTGTAACCTAGAGGACAACCAGTGGTTCCATCTCCTCTATAGCACCCACCTGGTAGTGTGGTGGTTGGGACTACCAGCTCCCTGTAACCTAGAGGACAACCAGTGGTTCCATATCCTCTATAGCACCCACCTGGTAGTGTGGTGGATGGGACTACCAGCTCTCTGTAACCTAGAGGGCAACCAGTGGGTCCGTCTCCTCTATACCACCCACCTGGTAGTGTGGTGGATGGGACGACCAGCTCTCTGTAACCTAGAGGGCAACCCGTGGGTCCATCTCCTCTATACCATGTTTCACACCTGGTAGTTTGGTGGATGGGACTACCAGCTCTCTGTAACCTAGAGGGCAACCAGTGGGTCCATCTCCTCTATACCACCCACCTGGTAGTGTGATGGATGGGACTACCAGCTCTCTGTAACCTAGAGGGCAACCAGTGGGTCCATCTCCTCTATACCACCCACCCGGTAGTGTGGTGGATGGGACTACCAGCTCTCTGTAACCTAGAGGGCAACCAGTGGGTCCATCTCCTCTATAGCACCCACCTGGTAGTGTGGTGGTTGGGACTACCAGCTCTCTGTAACCTAGAGGACAACCAGTGGGTCCGTCTCCTCTATACCACCCACCTGGTAGTGTGGTGGATGGGACTACCAGCTCTCTGTAACCTAGAGGACAACCAGTGGGTCCATCTCCTCTATACCACCCACCTAGTAGTGTGGTGGATGGGACTACCAGCTCCCTGTAACCTAGAGGACAACCAGTGGGTCTGTCTCCCTATACCACCCACCTGGTAGTGTGGTGGCTGGGACTACCAGCTCTGTAACCTAGAGGACAACCAGTGGGTCCGTCTCCTCTATACCACCCACCTGGTAGTGTGGTGGATGGGACTACCAGCTCTCTGTAACCTAGAGGACAACCAGTGGGTCCATCTCTCTATACCACCCACCTGGTAGTGTGGTGGATGGGACTACCAGCTCCCTGTAACCTAGAGGACAACCAGTGGGTCTGTCTCTCTATACCACCCACCTGGTAGTGTGGTGGATGGGACTACCAGCTCTCTGTAACCTAGAGGGCAACCAGTGGTCCATCTCTCTATACCACCCACCTGGTAGTGTGGTGGATGGGACTACCAGCTCCCTGTAACCTAGAGGACAACCAGTGGTCTGTCTCCTCTATACCACCCACCTGGTAGTGTGGTGGATGGGACTACCAGTGGGTCTGTCTCCTCTATACCAGGTTTCTTGTAGGATGACAATGTTTGTATTTCTGATTTCAAGGAGGAAGTCTGGGTTCTTGCTCTTTAGGCCAAAGGCAAATGACCTCTGACCTTGTATATTCCAGGATGAGATAGTAAAAGCTTTGTGTTCCATAGTGTCCAGTGTTATTTCTGTGTGGTTTAGGCCCCGGATTATCACAGTAGGTGTAAGCAGAGTATGTTGACCATCTGATACATACCTCTTAGGTCGCAGGATGGGGCTTGGGCGGGTGTAATAGTGGGGGTTGGGCCTGTTGCTCTGCTCACCACCTGGGCATTTGTCATGTTCTCCTTGTCGCAGGGGCAGGGGGCATGTGGTGGGCAGAAGGGGCATCGGTTTGATATGGGGGGCCTATAGGGTGTGGCCAGGGTTTGTTTGGGGCGGTCTTAGCTGGTTGGGGTGTGGCTGGAGATGCTGTGGTCTGGGTGTAGGTCCACTTGGTGTAGGTCCTTCAGGAGGGGGTCTTGCAGGTCTGGGTGTAGGTCATATTGGTGTAGGTCCACTTGGTGTGGGTCCTCTTGGTGTAGGTCCTTCAGGAGGGGGTCTTGCAGGTCTGGGTGTAGGTCCTCTTGGTGTAGGTCCTCTTGGCGTGGGTCCTTCAGGAGGGGGTCTTGCAGGTCTGGGTGTAGGTCCTCTTGGTGTAGGTCCACTTGGTGTAGGTCCTCTTGGTGTAGGTCCTTCAGGAGGGGGTCTTGCAGGTCTGGGTGTAGGTCCTCTTGGTGTAGGTCCTCTTGGTGTAGGTCCTCTTGGTGTTGGTCCTTCAGGAGGGGGTCTTGCAGGTCTGGGTGTAGGTCCTCTTGGTGTAGGTCCTCTTGGCGTGGGTCCTTCAGGAGGGGGTCTTGCAGGTCTTGGAGGGTGCCTTTATTTAACCAGGCAAGTCAGTTAAGAACAAATTCTTATTTTCAATGACGGCCTAGGAACAGTGGGTTAACTGCCTGTTCAGGGGCAGAACGACAGATTTGTACCTTGTCAGCTCGGGGGTTTGAACTTGCAACCTTCCGGTTACTAGTCCAACACTCTAACCACTAGGCTACCTGCCTCCTCTACACTCTAACCACTAGGCTACGTTGCCACCTCTACACTCTAACCACTAGGCTACGTTGCCACCTCTACACTCTAACCACTAGGCTACGTTGCCGCCTCTACACTCTAACCACTAGGCTACCCTGCCACCTCTACACTCTAACCACTAGGCTACCCTGCCACCTCTGCCTCCTAGCCACTAGGCTCGCTGCCACCTCTACCTCTAACCACTAGGCTCACTACCACCTCACACTCACAACCACTGGAAGCTACGCTGCCGCCTCTGCCTCTAACCACTAGGCTACCCTGCCACCTCTACACTCTAACCACTAGGCTACCCTGCCACCTCTACCTCTAACCACTAGGCTACCCCTGCCACCTCTACCTCCACTTCCCACCTAGGCCTACGCTGCCACCTCTACACTCTAACCACTAGGCTACCCTGCCACCTCTACACTCCTAACCACTAGGCTGCGCTGCCACCTCTACACTCTAACCACTAGGCTACGCTGCCGCCTCTACACTCTAACCACTAGGCTACGCTGCCACCTCTACACTCTAACCACTAGGCTACGCTGCCACCCTCTACATCTAACCACTAGGCTACCCTGCCGCCTCTACCTCCGCCACTAGGCTGCCCTGCGCCTCTGCACTCTAACCACTAGGCTACCCCTGCCACCTCTACACTCTAACCACTAGGCTACCCTGCCACCTCTACACTCTAACCACTAGGCTACGCTGCCACCTCTACACTCTAACCACAGGCTACGTTGCGCGCCTCTACACTCTAACCACTAGGCTAAGCTGCCACCTCTACACTCTAACCACAGGCTACCCTGCCACCTCTACACTCTAACCACTAGGCTACCTGCCACCTCTGCCACTCTAACCACTAGGCTACGTTGCCGCCTCTACACTCTAACCACTAGGCTGCCCTACCACCTCTACACTCTAACCACTAGGCTACGCTGCCGCCCCTTGAGGGCACAGTCCTGGGAAATGCTTGCATTCACCGCTGTATGGTATCAGGGTGAGAGTATTTCCGTGGTAGCAGGGTGGAGATAACCACTTGTGTTGTGGAAAGTGGAAGAAGCTTTTCGATCACTCCCTTTCCTGCTTGTCCCATTTGTGCCTGTGTGAATTATGATGTGGCCGGGGTACCTAGTCTGTCCTCTGATAACAGCTCCAGGGCATGCCTAGTGTTTGGGCACCAGAGTTTTGACACTTTGTATTTCTCTCTCGTCTCTCTCTCTCTCTTTCTGTCTCTCTCTCTCTCTCTCTCTCTCTCTCTCTTTCTCTCCCAGCTGAAGTAATGACTTATCTTGGACAGGGCTAGAGTCTGCTCTGTGGGAAAATCCATGTTCTGCCTCCACTATTTCTCTGTTTCCCGCTCATTACTCAGACTGACAGAAAGCAGACTGTTGTAACTGCTGTTTCAGTGTAAACGTTACGTAAAATAGGCTTAGATAAAAACGATTCTTCGGTGTTCTATATAGAACCTTGTTGTTTTTGGACTACAGAAGATTCTCTGTGTTCTATATAGAACCTTGTTGTTTTGGACTACAGAAGATTCTCTGTGTTCTATATAGAACCTTGTTGTTTTTGGACTACAGAAGATTCTCTGTGTTCTATATAGAACCTTGTTGTTTTTGGACTACAGAAGATTCTCTGTGTTCTATATAGAACCTTGTTGTTTTGGACTACAGAAGATTCTCTGTGTTCTATATAGAACCTTGTTGTTTTTGAACTACAGAAGATTCTCTGTGTTCTATATAGAACCTTGTTGTTTTTGGACTACAGAAGATTCTCTGTGTTCTATACCTTGTTTTGGACTACAGAATTCTCCTTAGAACCTTGTTTTTGAACTACAGAAGATTCTCTGTGTTCTATATAGAACCTTTTTGTTTTTGGACTACAGAAGATTCTCTGTGTTCTATATAGAACCTTTTTGTTGTTGGACTACAGAAGATTCTCTGTGTTCTATATAGAACCTTTTGTTTTTGAACTACAGAAGATTCTCTGTGTTCTATATAGAACCTTTTTGTTTTGAACTACAGAAGATTCTCTGTGTTCTATATAGAACCTTTTTGTTTTTGAACTACAGAAGATTCTCTGTGTTCTATATAGAACCTTTTTGTTTTTGAACTACAGAAGATTCTCTGTGTTCTATATAGAACCTTGTTGTTTTTGAACTACAGAAGATTCTCTTCTCTGTCTGTCATTTATTATTAAAATGTTTTAAAAAAA
Organism: Oncorhynchus nerka; assembly: GCF_034236695.1. Classification (NCBI taxonomy): domain Eukaryota; kingdom Metazoa; phylum Chordata; class Actinopteri; order Salmoniformes; family Salmonidae; genus Oncorhynchus; species Oncorhynchus nerka. Next base: position 31,252 of record NW_027039224.1, on the reverse strand, counting down.
TAAGTACATTATAATTTTTAAATGATGGTAAATATTAGTTCTGACTGCTCTTCAAGATGATATTAAAATGTAAATGTTCTAACATTTATTTAACAATCCCTTGAAAAACAGCACATAGTGGTCAATGGTTTAGTGGTCTCCTTGCCCCAGCGACTTTTAGATGACGCAGATCCCGTTCCAGTAAACAAATCTGATCTAACAAACTGGACATTCGTCAAATCCATCATCATCTATATATTGTAACTTGCACACAATGTGGTAACTTTGTCAGGTTTAGAAGAAGTGACTGCTGAATGCTAACTCCCTAGGATAGGATAAAGTAATCCTTCTCCCCCTCCCCCCTTAAAGACCTAGATGCACTATTGTAAAGTGGCTGTTCCACTGGATGTCATAAGGTGAAAGCACCAATTTGTAAGTCGCTCTGGATAAGAGCGTCTGCTAAATGACTTAAATGTAAATGTAAATGCATTCGTATGAGCTGGTTAGCGTAGCTAGAAGTGACTGCTAAATGCTAACTCCCATTCGTATGAGCTGGTTAGCGTAGCTAGAAGTGACTGCTAAATCCTAACTCCCGTTCGTATGAACTGGTTAGCGTAGCTAGAAGTGACTGCTAAATGCTAACTCCCATTCGTATGAGCTGGTTAGCGTAGCTAGAAGTGACTGCTAAATGCTAACTCCCATTCGTATAAGCTGGTTAGCGTAGCTAGAAGTGACTGCTAAATGCTAACTCCCATTCGTATGAGCTGGTTAGCGTGGCTAGAAGTGACTACTAAACCTAACTCCCGTTCGTATGAACTGGTTAGCGTAGCTAGAAGTGACTGCTAAATGCTAACTCCCATTCATATAAAGCGTAGCTAGCGTACAGAAATCGGTGGTGGTGGTTAGTTGATTGGTGACGATGACGTGTTTTTGGGTTGATATCCATAGAAGTATTACATTTAAGAAATAAGGAACTGAGGAGGTGTGGTATATGGCCAATATAGCACGGCTAAGGGCTGTTCTTATGCACGTCACAGCGCGGAGTGCCTGGACACAGCCCTTAGCCGTGGTATATTGTTATATACCACATACCCCAGAGGTGGCTGGACACAGCCCTTAGCCGTGGTATATTGGTCGTATACCACAAACCTCCCGAGGTGCCGTTCATCTGGCGACATCACCATTTCTTTAAAAAAAACGTACTGTAGTAATACTAGTAGTGTTATTGTAGTGGTAGTAATACTAGTAGTGTTAGTAGTGTAGTGGTTGTACCACTAGTAGTGGTTGTAATACTAGTAGTGTTTATTGTAGTGGTAGTAATACTAGTAGTGGTTGTAATACTAGTAGTGGTAGTAATACTAGTAGTGTTATTGTAGTGGTAGTAATGCTAGTAGTGGTTGTAATACTAGTAGTGGTTGTAATACTAGTAGTGGTAGTAATACTAGTAGTGTTATTGTAGTGGTAGTAATACTAGTAGTGTTTATTGTAGTGGTAGTAATACTAGTAGTGTTAGTGGTAGTAATACTGGTGGTTGTAATACTAGTAGTGGTAGTAATACTAGTAGTGTTTAGTAGTGTTAATATAGTAGTGGTAGTAATACTAGTAGTGGTTGTAATACTAGTAGTGTTTATTGTAGTGGTAGTAATAGTAGTAGTAGTGGTAGTAATGCTGGTTGTAATACTAGTAGTGTTGTATTGTAGTGGTAGTAATACTAGTAGTGGTAGTAATACTAGTAGTGGTAGTAATACTAGTAGTTAGTGTTTCATTGTAGTGGTTGTAATAGTAGTGTTAGTGGTAGTAATACTAGTAGTGTGGTAGTAATGCTAGTAGTGGTTGTGTACTAGTAGTAATACTAGTAGTGTTTATTGTAATACTAGTGGTTATTGTAATACTAGTAGTGGTTGTAATACTAGTAGTGGTAGTAATACTAGTAGTGTTATTGTAGTGGTAGCCAGTGGTAGTAATACTAGTAGTGGTTGTAATACTAGTAGTGGTTGTAATACTAGTAGTGGTAGTAATACTAGTAGTGTTATTGTAGTGGTAGTAATACTAGTAGTGGTTTGTAATACTAGTAGTGGTAGTAATACTAGTGGTAGTGTTTACTAGTAGTGGTAGTAATACTAGTAGTGGGTAGTATACTGGTAGTGTTTATTGCAGTGGCAGTAATACTGGTAGTGGTTGTAATACTAGTAGTGTTTATTGTAGTGGTAGCAGTGGTTGTAATGCTAGTAGTGGTAGTAATACTAGTAGTGTTTATTGTAGTGGTTGTAATAGTAGTAGTGGTAGTAATACTGGTAGTGGTAGTAATACTAGTAGTGTTTATTGTATGGTAGTAATACTAGTAGTGGTATTGTAGTGGTAGTAATACTAGTAGTGGTTGTAACACTAGTAGTGGCAGTAATGCTAGTAGTGTTTATTGTAGTGGTAGATACTAGTAGTGGTATTGCAGTGGTAGTAATACTAGTAGTGGTAGTAATACTAGTAGTGTTGTAGTGGTAGTAATGCTAGTAGTGGTTGTAATACTAGTAAGTGTTGTAATACTAGTAGTGGTATTAATACTAGTAGTGTTTATTGTAGTGGTAGTAATACTAGTAGTGGTAGTAATACTAGTAGTGGTGAAAGTAATACAGTAGTGTTATTGTAGTGGTAGTAACACCAGTAGTGGTATTGTAGTGGTAGTAATGCTAGTAGTGGTTGTAATACTAGTAGTGGTAGTAATACTAGTAGTGTTTATTGTAGTGGTAGTGACACTAGTAGTGGTATTGTAGTGGTAGTAATACTAGTAGTGAGTATTGTAGTGGTAGTAATACTAGTAGTGGTATTGTAGTGGTAGTAACACTAGTAGTGGTTGTAATACTAGTAGTGGTAGTAATACTAGTAGTGTTTATTATAGTGGTAGTGATACTAGTAGTGGTAGTGATACTAGTAGTGGTAGTGATACTAGTAGTGGTAGTAATACTAGTAGTGGTAGTAATACTAGTAGTGTTTATTGTAGTAATAGTAGTAGTAATAGTAGTAGTGGTAGTAATAGTAGTAGTGGTAATACTAGTAGGGTTTATTGTAGTGGTAGTAATACTAGTAGTGGTTGTAATACTAGTAGTGGTAGTAATACTAGTGTTGGTATTGTAGTGGTAGTAATACTTGTAGTGGTAGTAATACTAGTAGTGGTAGTAATACTAGTAGGGTTTATTGTAGTGGTAGTAATACTAGTAGTGGTAGTAATACTAGTAGTGGTAATAATACTAGTAGTGGTAGTAATACTAGTAGTGGTATTGTAGTTGTTGTGGTAGTGTTTTCCTCAGGGTTTTGAGATTACAAGTCTGTTCAGAATATACTATATCTCAGAAAATGTATATCTTCCATACAACCATCCAGTAACACAAAACAACCAGCCAGTAACACAACAACAACCATCCAGTAACACAACAACAACCAGCCAGTAACACACATGACAACCAGCCAGTAACACATAACAACCAGCCAGTAACACACATAACAACCAGCCAGTAACACACATAACAACCAGCCAGTAACACAACAACAACCAGCCAGTAACACACATAACAACCAGCCAGTAACACAACAACAACCAGCCAGTAACACATGACAACCAGCCAGTAACACACATGACAACCAGCCAGTAACACACATGACAACCAGCCAGTAACACACATGACAACCAGCCAGTAACACACATGACAACCAGCCAGTAACACACATGACAACCAGCCAGTAACACACATGACAACCAGCCAGTAACACACATGACAACCAGCCAGTAACACACATAACAACCAGCCAGTAACACACATAACAACCAGCCAGTAACACAAAACAACCAGCCAGTAACACACATAACAACCAGCCAGTAACACATAACAACCAGCCAGTAACACATAACAACCAGCCAGTAACACAAACAACCAGCCAGTAACACAAAACAACCAGCCAGTAACACAACAACAACCAGCCAGTAACACACAACAACCAGCCAGTAACACATAACAACCAGCCAGTAACACATAACAACCAGCCAGTAACACATAACAACCAGCCAGTAACACATAACAACCAGCCAGTAACACATAACAACCAGCCAGTAACACATAACAACCAGCCAGTAACACATAACAACCAGTAACCAGTAACACATAACAACCAGCCAGTAACACAACAACAACCAGCCAGTAACACATAACAACCAGCCAGTAACACATAACAACCAGCCAGTAACACATAACAACCAGCCAGTAACACATAACAACCAGCCAGTAACATATAACAACCAGCCAGTAACACATAAAACCAGCCAGTAACACATAACAACCAGCCAGTAACACACAGCTATGGGTTTTTATTCTCTGTTTTGGATTGATTTTCAGTACAATACAGGAGAACTATTGCTGATTTTGATGGGTTAAGTCACTGAAATTAACAGGGTTTGGGATGGCAAGGGTTTTCCTGAACCGCTTATGTAGGGAAGGAAATGTATTTGCACACACACACACACACACACACACACACACCGTGAGGGAGACACAAAAAAGGGGGGAGAGAGACCGGAAAAGGGAGCGAGAGAAACCAGGAACATTGGGGCAGAGCAAGAGAAAAGAGGGAGAGAGTGAAAGATAAATAGAGAGGCTTAGAGGAAGAGTGACAGGAAGAGGAGAGGAAGAGGAGAGGGAGAGAGAGGAAAGAGGAGAGGGAGGGAGAGGAGAGAAGAGAGGAGAGAGTGGAGTTGCACTGTTTGTGAACAACAAACCACAGCTTGTGCTCTCGCTCTCTCGACCACCACACCCAGGAGAGACGGACTGTGTTTTTGTAGCTGGTATTTAAGTGATCTGCTGGAAATGGGATCCTAGAGAGAAGGGTGACTAAGGGTGGGGAAAGTTGAGGGAGAAAGGAGAATCAGAGAGAGATACTCTTTGTGGAGTGGTTTTGGGTTGTTTGGGGATGTTGAGGGTAGTTTGGGGATGTTGAGGGTAGTTTGGGATGTTGGGTAGTTTGGTGATGTTGAGGGTAGTTTGGGATGTTGAGGGTAGTTTGGGATGGTGAGGGTAGTTTGGGATGGTGAGGGTAGTTTCGTGATGTTGAGGGTAGTTTGGGTTGGTAGATGTTTGGGGTGGTTCTGGGTATGTGGGTGGTTGTGGGTAATTAGCAGGACCCAGGGTTAGCTATAGTACAGAGAGCCCGTGGTTGGTTGTTAGTGTTCGGTTGTTCAGTGCTGACTGTACTGTAGGGACTGTATGACTGTGTAAGGTGGTGACAGGAGAGGAGAGGAGAGGAGAGGAGAGGAGAGGAGAGGAGAGAGAGGAGAGAGAGAGGAGAGGAGAGGGAGAGGGAGAGGAGAGGAGAGGAAATGCAGGAAAGCAGTCCAGAGCCCCTGCTGACAGAGAGGGAAAACCCCTGGTGTTTCTGAAACACTCTCCCCTCCTCCTCCCTCCTCTCATCTTTTCCTCCCCCTCTAAGCCTGGTTGTGGTGTGTTGTTTCTGTAGTCTGAGTTTGAAAACACAGGCAGGACATGACCTCAGCTGGGATCTCCACTAGAACCCTTTTCCCACTACAAGTCCCCCCTGTCCTGTCCCACTATAACCCTGT